>NC_143575.1:174070462-174376916 GCF_048544385.1 Mastigoproctus giganteus | reverse complement strand
TTGTATTTCTGAGCACAAAGCAGATGTAGGTGAATGGGTGATAGCTATTATAATGTAGAAGCATACTGGTGTTTGTAGCGATAGATGCTAAATTGGATTTTATTCGAGTCCCGAGTAAGCGTGAAATTTAGAAAGTTTAATGACTTTGTATCCGTATCCTCCCTTTCCAATGTAAATTTGAGTCTAGAATGAATATTATTAAAAGATCGATTATCTTTAATCAATTTCTAAATGCTTATAAATTTATCAACGACAGAATCTGCTTTGGGCTCAGAAATACAAATATTAACTAGCAGGTTCTTAAACAGGGATTATCCCCTTGCCACAATAAACCGAATTAGGGTACAGGCTAAGGAGAGGATACAAAATACTACACCAACCAACAATAGTAATATCAAAAAATACTTTATTTCTGTCCCATATGTTGAACAGTGGCACAAACAGCTTAATAGATTCTTTAAAGATACCGAATTTAAAATTGTGGCCAGGCCAATACAGAAATTACACACTATACTGAACAATCACTCGGTTCTTTCCGCGTTCGCAACACAAATTAATGATCTGGTGTACAACATTTCTTGCGGTGATTGCGACTCGTCTTACCAAGGTTCGGCGCGATTTTCTCTGAATATTCGTGTAAATCAACGTGAAGCCTCAGTTCGTGTTTCTCGTTCAGCAGCGTCAGAATTAGCCTTTTATGCCATTAACGAAAAACATACTTTTTTATTTAACGAGGCCAAAATACTTAACATTCAACGTAATTATACGCGACTATTAATTGCAGAAACCGTTGAAATTAAATTACACGAGAATTCTGTTAATGTTCGGCGGCCATATTTGATCTCTGATGCGTGGACCTTTACGTGCATGCGCGAAGACAAGTAATCACTATTTAAGTTTCAGGTTCAACCCTATTCGGTAATTTTCATTCTCGTGATCACGACACGGTCGAAAAGCATTGTCAGCTTCAGGAAGGAAAATCGTTTTGAATATTTTCGTTAGATTCTTTTTAATTTTTAATTGTGTTAAATTGATTTGAATTGTATTAAATTGGTTTTTAATTATTCATTTTTTACTCTAATGTCATTTTTCGATTTTTTTCGTTTTAATTTCTGGAGAGTATCATACAGAAGTGTTCTACATATTATATTGAGGTAAACTCCTCTTATTATTTTACAAATATTTTCCCTATATAATGTGAACTTGTTTGTTTATATTGAATGTAAATAATTAATTATATTATGGATTGCCCTCCTTGCTGAATGGCCATATAAAGGATTCACACCATATTTATTGGGTCAATAAATATGGTCTTGGGGGTTTCAGGGACGGATGGCATTCATCCTGAAATAGGTGGGTATATGGCAGTGGTGGGATTCAAATAATTTAACAACCGGTTCGCTGCCCTAATGACCATTCCAAGTATAAAAAAACTATATACCGAAAGGTAGTTTATTATTTCATGCAGTTAATGCTTAAATAAGAACGATAAAAGAGGTCCACAAAACTAGATTATGTTATAAGAAAGAGTTTTAAAATATTAATGAAAAAATATTAAATAATAATACCTGACAAAAACAATAAAACTGTTATTTAAGATATTTCCATAATGTTTCTTTCTTGATTGGCGTCCTTACTTGCAATTTTCTTCGCTTTTATCCGAGCATCATCGGCTGAATGATTTATCCTTAACCATCTTTTCACTGGAGTAGGATCCCATTCCTTTAGAGGTAGGCCGATTAGACTAATAGCCATTGTGTTTGATATATTAGAAACAGTTAGGCGACTTCTCTTCTCTGAACATATTATGTTCATCTTTGAAAAACCCTTTTCCGCTTCTGCTGAACTTACAGTAATTGTTCTAACAATATTTTTAGCTCTTTGAACACTTTCAGGAATTGCATAATTCTGGGAATTTTTTAAAACGTTTTCCACAAAATCTCGATAATCATTAATATCAATTTGGTAATTAAAAATGTCATTAAATACGAGCAATTGTTCTTCAGCTGCTTTTCCATGGAACTAGTACTTCTTCAATATTCCAGTAACCTGGCCCCAAAAAATTGAGACATTGTAATTTATTCCTATCTTGAAATTGGCTACAACTTGCTTTTAAATGTTCACAATCCATTAGTCTTTTTTTTCAAATTCGTTACGATGTTTTCCAAAAGTCTTTCCCGAGTAAGCCCGACAAATCGATGATTTTCTACAAATTTTATATTTTTGAAGGTTTCTGAAGTAATTAATTCATCAACTTTTTTTTCGTATATACCCTTTTCCTTTTCAAGCATTTGAAATGCTTTAATAGATCTTATCAAGAGGTTTTCAGCCATTATTATGTCTATATTTCTTGCTTGCAGTGCATCTGAAAGAAGAGAAATTTAGTTTAAAATATCAATCATCAATGCCAAATCAGTTAAAAAATATATTTTCAAGACGGGCAGCCACACTTAAGTACTTTTTATTTGAATAAAAATAGTGATGTAGCGCTGGATAAGCGCGCCACACAGCTAGGATTGACCTTAACTACAGGCAGCCCATCTTGGTCCCAAAACTCTTCCAATCTTTATAATTTCAATTCCAAGTTGTTCGGATATTTTGGAAAGTTCAATTTGCTTTTTATTGGATTGATGAAAAATAGTACATATCTTATCAATAAATATTTTAAAATGATTTACTTGCTTTATTTCCTTTATCGAATCATCTAAAACAAGATGGAGGCGATGATTTAAACAGTGCCATATTATTATGTTTGGAAACTCTTTTGCAATCCTAGTGCTCACTCCAGATTTTCTCCCAAGCATAACGCTGGCACCATCGGAGCAAAATCCTATTAAATTTTTTTCTAGGTAATTCTTAGTAAGCCCAACATTACTTAAACTTTCCATAACTGAAGAACATATTGTCTCTGCATCTTGTTTTTCCAATTCAACTAGTTCAACGAAAATTGTTGGTGATGTAACTGAATCCTCAACTTTTAAGGAAAGTATAATAACTGGTTTGCAGGATATCATTGAAGCCTCATCAATAATCAAACATATTTTCAGATTATTTTCAAGAATTTTATTAAATATTTCTTTTTTAATTTCCTTTGCAATGAAATCAACTACTTTCACAGCAGTTTTACCAGAATATAATCCTATTCCCATATCTAATCCATTTTTAATTTGCTCTTCTATGTCATATTCTGTCTGAAAACGGTTTACATCTTTTTGCCAGGCTGTAAACTGTATTAAAATTGTTATATTGTTGCACTGTCCAGCATTCATGAAGATTATTTTCAATTTTGGAGTTATCTTTTTTTTATTTTAATAATTGACGTGCTGGTTTCTTCAAGTTGGAGTGGTTGTGTGCTTGTGACTGTTTTGTACCATCTAAGGCCAATTCTGATACAACAAAATCTGATTTTGGTTTCTTATTGAAAAAATCTGTCAAACTCTGTTGCCTTTTCATCCTTTTAAGGGCTACTGCAAAAAAATTTAAAAATGTTTTATTTTAATATATTATAAAGCAGGAGCGGATATGTGCCTATATATTTGAATATTTTTACTAGTTCTGTCCACGTGTGGTCATATCATAAACTTTTATAAACAAAGCACTGTGCTTATACCATTGATAAACATCAGTCAGAACATTCATTTTATCGATACTAAACGAAAATTTCTTGCTGAATTAATAACAACCGTTTTTAACAACCGGTTCGCCGAACTCAACAAAAAATTAGGTATCGGTTCTGCCGAACCGGTGCGAACCGGCTGAATCCCACCACTGGTATATGGTATGTGTTAGGGTAACTAGGAATAGGAATAGGAGCATGTATGCTTGCATGTATACCAATGCTAGAAGTATAGTAAATAAATTTGATGAATTTGAAGTGTTGGTCAAGACATCAAAGGCGGATATTGTTGGGATAGCAGAGACGTGGTGTCACACAGATATAAGGAATGCAGAACTGGAATTTGGGGAGTGCAATGTGTACAGAAAGGATAGACAGGATAGAAAGGGAGGAGGTGTTATGCTGTTAATTAAGAAAAACAAAATCAAAAGAAGTGCATCCAGTTGATATAAATGAACAGTGCACTGTTGAGTCAGTTTGGTGTGACATAAGCACTGCGAAAGCAAAACTAAGAGTAGGAGTGTGTTATAGGCCTAATGACTCTAATGAGTACAATGAACAATTGTACAGAGAAATATAGTGGGCTAGTAAATCAGAATGTCTTATAATGGGGGATTTTAACTTCCCAGATATTGGCTTCAACTTGTGGGTTGGTCACTCACACACTAGTCAGACTTTTGTGGGTTTATTGGATGATTGTTTTCTGCAGCAGCATGTTCGAGAGGCAACCAGAGAGAGTAATACTCTTGATCTGGTTATCAGTGGTGATCGTTCATGTATTAAGAATTTGCAGATAAAGGAACCACTAGGTGGCAATGATCACAGTTTACTGATGTGGGATTTACTTAAAGATATAATTACCATCAGGGGTAAAGGAAAGGGTTTTTGCTTCCGTAAAGGTGAGTACAGTGGTCTCAGAAAGTTCTTAAATTCTGTACAGTGGGATAAACTGACGATGTTACTAACAGTAAATTCTAAGTGGGAAGCATTCAAGGAATTAATCGTGGATGCTACTAAAAGTTTCATACCTATTAAGAAATATTGTTCAAGATTTAGGCCTAAATGGTTATCAAATGAACTAATGAGACTCGTAACAGAGAAGAAAAATGCATGGGATGCATATAAATTATGAAGTGACTCAGAAGCCTATGGCAGATATAAGCTAGTCTGTAATCATGTCACAAAGGAGGTTAGGCAGGCGAAGGCAGATTACGAGAAATCCTTGGCAAAAGATGCTAAAAAAAAACAGCAAGGATTTCTTTACTTATATAAACTCTAAAAGGAAGGGGATGAATCTGATTTGTCCACTTGACATCGATGGTTCGACTGTTGATTATCCTGCTCAGATAGCAAACAAACTAAATGAGTATTTTGCATCTACATTCACACACGAGGAATTATTAAGGTTTGAAAATGGCAGAAGGTTATCAAATTGTAGCAGGATACTTAATGATTTTGTAATAACTGAGAGCAAAGTGGAGGAGAAATTGTTGAAATTAAACATAAGAAAAGCACCTGGGGTGGATGGGATCTATCCAGTTATATTAAAGGAGGCGGCAAAGCAACCAAGCAAACCCTTAGCCATAATTATGAGAGCATCCTTGGACTCAGGGGAGGTTCCCACGGACTGGAGATGTGCAAATGTATCCTCAATTCACAAAGGGGGATCGAAGGGTGACACGAGTAATTACAGACCAGTTAGTTTAACTTCTGTTCCGGGTAAAATAATGGAGTCACTGGTTAAAGATGCATTGCAGGATCATCTAGACAAGGCTGCAGCAATAATTCAGACACAGCATGGGTTTGTTAAGGGAAAGTCTTGTCTGACAAATTTGATAGGATATTATGATATGGTTACAAAGGAACGGGATGCAAAAAATAATTTTAATATCATATATTTGGATTTCAGGAAAGCTTTTGACACTGTTGCGCATGGAAGACTACTGTACAAATTGGAGCAGAATGGTATTAAGGGTAAGTTGCTACAATAGATAAAAGGATGGTTGAGTGGGTGAAGACAGAGGGTGGTAATCAATGGACGCTACTATTCGTGAACTAATGTTATTAGTGGAGTCCCACAGGGTTCGGTGTTGGGTCCACTGTTGTTTTGTATATTTATCAACAATATTGATGAAGGTATATCAGGCTTAGTGTCGAAGTTTGCAGATGATGTAAAGGTTGGCAGGGTTGTTAATGACAGTAATGGCAGTGTGCTGCTGCAACAGGATCTAGATAATTTGGGCAGATGGGCTAAGAAGTGGCAACTGAAGTTTAACCTTGACAAATGCCAAGTACTGCATATGGGTAGAAGTAATCCCAGAGAAACGTACCAACTGTGTAGTACTACACTTAAGGTGGTAGAAAATGAAAAAAACCTGGGAGTAATTGTGCAGGCAGATATGAAGCTTTCTGAGCAATGCAGACAGGCTGCCAGGGCAGGTTATGGGGTTTTGTCAATGATATATAGGAATCTTGCTAGCAGGGAAAAGGAGATGATTATCCCTCTGTATAAGGCAATGGTCAGGCCATGCCTTGAGTACTGCATACAGGTCTGGAGGGGCGCCTCCTTAGCCAGGTGGGCAGGCGTAGCAGTGCGTAGCACATGCTTCTTGATTAGACCGGGGTTCGAGCCCGTGCCCACCAAATACGCAGGATGCGGAAAGGTCAGGGAATGACCACCGCATATCTCCGGAGCAATATGGCCTTAGTTGCTAATGCTCCTAAAAACCAAATAACATGTCTGGAGGCCTCATTTTAGGAAGGATGTAGATTTACTTGAGCGTGTACAGAGAAAGGCAACAAGATTGGTGAGGGGAATGAAGGGATCCTCTTACCAAGAGAGGCTTAAGTTCTGCAAATTGCAGTGGCTGGAGACTAGGCACCTGCACGGTGATCTGATTGAGGTGTATAAAGCCGTAAATGGGTTGAGCACGCTGAATTCTGATGGGATCCTTCCACTTGTTCAGATTACGAACTTAAGGGGGCATAAATTCAAATTAAGAAAAGACAGATGTAGAATAGATGTGCAGAAATTTGCCTTTAGCCAGCGGGTGTTTTTTTTTTGTTTTTTATGAGAACCCCAAACACGAGAGGTATTAGAACCTATAGTACTTAGTACTGTGCTTGGGTTGGTGGAACAAACTTCCATCTGTCGTTGTGGAAGTTGAAAGGTTGAATAAATTTAAGGAGGAACTGGACGGCATTTGGAGGGAATGGTGTGATATTTTTTTTTTTGGCTGATGCTGCATAAGCTCATACACATGCTTTCTTGCATCACATGCCACTACTACTACTACCCCGTTAAAGAAATCTAACTGAATTTTTTTTTAATATGGCCCCTGTACGGGAAAAATTGGACACCACTGCTTAGAAGGTTGATCAGAGCCCATTGTCAGCATCGGGAATACCCCTTAATCTGCTGACTATTGACCAGTGCGACTTCTCTGTAGGGGTACAGGTGGTCAAATGGGTTTTACAAGTACCACTAAGTTGTAGAGTGGTAATCCGCTTAGCTCTCTTAATTTGTGCAGCAGCACTAATTGCCTGAAGGCCAGAAATGCAAACTGTGCGTACCGAGTTAAGTCTGTCCTAATCCGTTCATTATATGAAAATGTTCTTTGCTCGATGGAAACTATTTTAAATGTAACTTCCAAGGGGAATTCAAAAAAATTCTCTATAAAAGGAGTTCATTGAATAGAGGTCTGACTGAGTAATTTAGAATTCTAAAAATGGTTATAATATCTTAACAATAGACAGTGAAAAATGCAAATTTAGTTAAATAACTTTAAGCTTATTTGAATATTAGGTAAACATGTGAAAAAAATTTATGGAATATTACAAATTTCGAAGTGTACTGCATCCAAATGTCACACGTCACTGTTAATAAAGGTGCCGGTACGCTGTACCATTGTGTACCATCCCAAAAAAAGCACTGTTTTCTAATTATTATTTGGGCATATTGAATGATTCTAGCCCTTGATAACATACTATTCAGTGTTCTTTACTAATAATTGACATTAATTTTATTGGCTTTATATATAATTATTTTATTTCTTTAGTGCTTTCTCTTTGTTTTGACCCATGGTGTTCTTACTGTTTCCCCACTGTTCATTTTATCAGCCTATTACCGTTTGCTCCTTTTACTGCTTTGGCATTTTCAGGGCTCAGACATCAATTGCATTTTTAGTTTACACTCTTATTTTACACCACTCATAGCATTTTGCATACTTAATTATCTCTTATATATATATATATATATATATAAATAAACTTTTAGAAAATGCACTTTTTATGCATAAATTACCAACTAAATAAAAATATATAAAAATAAAATTAAATAAATATATAATCATAAACTAGGGAACATATCTTTTCAAGAAGCCACAACATGACCATGGTTTATGGAAGCACAGTGCCATTCAGTTTATATGTATAAAATTGAAAATAGAAAAAGTTGCCAATTTAAAATAACATAATTTAGTCAAATTTTGCACAACTTGCACTAACTATCTGGCCAATTGAAATACTTTGTGCTTCTATAAACCATGATTGTTGTGGCTTCTTGAAAAAATAATACATACCCTGGTTTATGATTAATTATTTATTTTGGTGTAATTTATGCATCAAAAGTGCATTTTCTAAAAATTTATTTTATTACCACCCTCTAGGATATAGCTGCTTAGTACTGGTTAGAGCACAGGTCCTATATGTTCTACATATTGGCCATATTTTCATTGTCCCAGTAAAATTTCATAGAAAGCCCTCTCAAGGTCTTTTCCCATCTTTACCCCACAGTTCTTTACATTGAGGTATGTGCAATCAATGTGTCTCACTACTGAAACCTTCTTGAACCCATAAATTTTTAAATTTTAAAACAGCAATCATCTGGCTAAGCTTTATATCCCAATTATAAAGCTTAATTTTACATTTCTACAACAGCTAAAGCAGTAATTCCTATAAACAGCAGACTCTCGATTTACCCAGGATCGGATTAACCAAGACACTTCAAGACTCCACATTTAAAAGAAAAATCAACCAGAAATCATAAAATTCAAGTAATAACTAGAATAGGTATAGACGGATGTTATGCAAGTCATAAATAAGCGACAAGAAGCAGTGTTATAAGTCGTCATTGGGAGATTAATGTATATCTTGCAACCCCTGCTGTCTTCACACCCACCACTGAAAAAAAAGAGAACAAATGTTTAGTTTGTTTTAGTGTGTTGTGTTGATTGTTTTGTTATTTATGTCAAAGATGTCAATTTCTTATATAGTAAATATTTTTTTTTTGTTTAGAAATCGCAAAAATGATGGGTAAACACAAGAGTTATGCTCTCAATTAAACAAAAACTTGAAATTATTCAAAAGTTTGAAAACAGTGCATCCATTAAATCTTTAATGAACCATTATAATGTTAGTGACCAAACCATGCGCAACATCGTAAAAAATAAAGAGAAGTATTGTATTGGACACACGAGTAGCGCGTGGCAAGTTTTTTTCGTTTTTTATCTATCACCATATTTTTTACATGTTTTCTGAACATTTTTTTAATGTTTTTGGATTAACCAGGAATATTGCTTTGTTACAAGCTGGTGATTTATACAAAATTTTATATATATAAAATTTATGAGTTAATAGATTTTTCCACAGTGATAACACACACATTGCTCCTGACTTTATTTTAATCTATACTGTCATTTATCTAGTTGGTGTATATTATTGCTGTTATTCACACAGATTAATCAGTACAGGTAACCCTCGTATGACACGGTAATTTGGTTCCTACAAAATCTCGTGTAATGGAAACCATGTTATACAGGACTAAGAATCAGTGCAAAAGGGGGGGTTACGTTCCAAAAGCTAACAAAAATACACCTTTTTTTATATATATATAACTGTCAGAAACTTAATTTTTATAGTAATAATAACTATGTGTATTTTAGTGCAATTGCATCATTTATACACAGCTAATTATAGATTAGCAAATTTGCAATAGCGGCATCGTTTAAGTTACATCTGATATTGTGAATACCTTCACGACGAGTTGCCATGACATTGCACTACTTCAAATAAATAACGCTTCACCCGAAGGAGAAGACTGTTGTTACTTATTCTCAGTGGATACCACTACCCAGACAGCACTGTTTCAGGGCTATTTGGCCCTTCTTTGGTGGGTGGATAGGTACCCAAGTGATGTAATGATGACAAAACAGTTATGAAGTGTATTTCCACAATATGAGAGACGCCTAATGGTGTATGATATAAGTTAAGACTCTAATGCATTAAGGGCTTAAGCCTCAAGCTGCGAAAGAGATTAGACTGTGTATTTTAGTGCAATGGCATCATTTATACACAGCTAATTATAGATTAGCAAATTTGCAATAGCAGCATCGTTTAAGTTACATCACATGTTGTGAATACCTTCATGACGAGTTGCCATGACCTTGCACTATTTCGAATAAGTAACGCTTCACCCAAAGGAGAAGACTGTTGTTACTTATTCTCAGTGGATACCACCACCCAGATGGTACTGTTTCAGGGCTATTTGGCCCTTCTTTGGTGGGTGGGTATATTGTGGAAATATACTTCACAACTGTTTTGTCATCATTACATCACTTGGGTACCTACCCACTCACCAAAGAAGGGCCAAATAGCCCTGAAACAGTGCCATTTGGGTAGTGGTATCCACTGAGAATAAGTAACAACAGTCTTCTCCTTCGGGTGAAGCGTTACTTATTCGAAGTAGTGCAGTGTCGTGGCAACTCGTCGTGAAGGTATTCACAATATGAGATGTAACATAAATGATGCAATTGCACTAAAATACACAGTCTAATCTCTTTCGCAGCTTGAGGCTTAAGCCCTTAATGCATTAGAGTAATAATAACTTAATAGTAGTAACTTAATTAGTAATAACTGAACAAATGTCTTACCTAACAAACTGTGATACTTAAATGTCAGATAATGTACGTTCTTTTAAAACAAAACGTACAAGAGAGATACGGAGTAATGAGTTTCTGAGCATTTATGTTTTTTATATGATTGAATATTTCATGGAAGGGGAAACACGTTTAACCATAATAACGTGAAAACCCACAGAATTCCAGCTATCCATACTGCAGCAAATGCAAGAAGATAGTTTACTACCCGTTTATAATTGATTACACTAACAGAAAAGACCAATAAACTGGAAACTGCAAGTTCTTTTTATTGTTTTATGGTAGGGACCTTCAGAAATGTGCTTTAGAAAAATATTACGAAGGCAATAACAACTAGCGAGTCAATAACAGGGATTCACAAAAAGGAATGGAAATGTTGAAAATTACATCTAACATAATAGCAGGGTTCTCCCATCACAAAAGCTCAAAAATACCGTGTTATGCGAGATTTCCTGCAATTCTCAAACTGTGTTAGTGCAAAACCTTGTTGTAGAAGTACCGTGTTGTGCAAGGATTTCTGCAATTTATCAATCGTGTTAGAGCGAAACAATGTTGTAGAAGTAACATGTTATACGGGGGTTGCCTGTATTATCCAATTTATAATACCTTTATACTAAAAAGAATAAATGTACAAGGCATAATAGGCTATGAATTGGTAATTCACTATAAGAATATCAGTGATATGTCACCATATTTTTCCATAGTAGTAAAAACTACAGAAGTAGTGTAAATGGCACCGATTGAATTGTATCTCATATGTGACTACCTTCACAATGAGTTACCATGTATTGCACTACCTCGGATAAGTAGCGCTTCACCTATGGAGAAGACTGCTATTGCTTATCCTTGGGGGGGGGATACCACCACCACCACCACCACCCAAATGGCACCATTTCAAGGCTTGTTGGCCAATCATCGGTAGGCGGGTAGGCACCCCAGTGTTACAATTATGCAAATCCAGTTGTGAAGTATAACTCTACAATATGATAGAGGCCCACCAATAATAGGCCTACAAGCCTTGAAATGGTACCATATGGGTGGTGGTATCCCCTGAGAATAAGTAACAGTAGTCTTCTTCATTGGTGAAGTGCTACTTATTCGAGGTAGTGCAATACATGGTAACTCGTTGTGAAGGTAGTCACAATATGAAATACAATTAAATCGATGCCATTTACGCTACTTCTGTAGTTTTTAATACTATGGAAAAATATGGTGATATATCGCTGATATTCTTATAGTATAATACCTTTATTTAGTGAATTTCAGCATCCAACAGGTAAGTAGAGTAACAGCTGCTCTGCACCACAATTTCTCCTGACAACAAACATATATAATAATATTTTCAACTTATGCAGTTCAGGATTTTCTTTGTAAACTTCCTTCCTTCTTTCTTTCTTTTTTTTTTTTTTTTAGTAATCACCACTCCAATTAGACTAAAAATAAATAGGTTCACATAACAGAAAACTATCGGGTATAAATGTAATTATAATTCTTTCTGCAGTATCATCGACTTGTATTACAGTATCAATTTGTATGTGTGTGCCTTATTTTTTATATAACCTCATAATTATATGCTAATAAGTGAAGTGTTTGTTGTTAATACAATGTAATATTCACCCTCCTAGTCACCATGCTGTATTGGGTTGTTATGATTGATAATGAGAGTAAATAGATATAGTCAAACTTGATTATAACGAGCATCAAGGGATCGACAAAATTTCCTCATTTAACCATTACTCACTATATCAGTGATGTGGTGACTTAAATCTACCTCCAATTTTTTTTTAATTCTCCATAACTTGATAAAAAGATAAATTCAAAAAACAAAAGAAATATTAGAGAGAGAAAAATAATATTAGTATATACCTACATATTATTTGTATTAATATGCTTGTATGAACTACAGTACACTTAATATTAAACACAAGTTATTTGTCTGTAATTTTAAAACCATACACTTAATACTAAACAATTTATTTCTCCATAATTTGTGTAGTGGACCATTGAAGCAATGCTTCATCAATGTTTGTAAACTTGTTTATTCTTCCACGATGTTGATACCATTGAAAAGGACAAATAAAACTTTTTACACACTTCAGCATTTTTTGCACCATGTTCCAATTCATGAATAATTTCGACTTTTTCGCGAATTGAGAGAAACTTCCTTTTGTTAGTAAACATGTTTCCAAAGGAAGAGTTTGTTTCTAACTGATTTTACTTTAAAATGACACTCAAGTGATCTGCATACAAACAATTATCGTTTTCAAAATTCTTAGAAGTCCCGAAATAAATTTATGGTTCAGTGAATACAAGACAATCTGTAAATACAGTAGGGCAAGGGCGGAAACACACTATTATCACTTCACGGGACTCACTTCATTTCACTGTTTATGTAAACTGTGAAATTGGTCATAGGAGACATATTACTACCATGTCACGTTATGTGTGTTGTTCTCTTTGGGGAAAGCTGAAGCAAAACGAATTGCCACAGTTTATTTAGAAAATGCATGTGCTTTTCTTATAGCCAAGAAAACAAAAGAAAGTAAGCAATGGATAAACTGGATGAGAACAGAAAAAGGCATATTCCATCATTTACTGCAGGACTTAGAGAAAGATGAAAATCGTTTTAGGATGTACTTACTGATGAATAAAGAAGAATTTAATTTCCTATATAATATACCATATTTCTTCAATTCTAAGATGCCATCGATTGTAAGATGCACCTTAATTTCAGTGCCACCAGCAGAAAAAAAGCTTTGATTCTAAGAAAAAATAAATAAAATAAAACGCTAAAATAAATCTAACATATATTTTTATTATAATGGAATTCAATTTACTAACAACAATAGTATTTATCAGTAGGTATGTTATTCATCACTTCCTTTTGAATCTTCTGCGCTGTCAATATCTGAATCAATATCAGAGTCTACTTCACATTCAGGATCAGATTCTTCTGAGCCATCGTTATCTTCATTATCCCATAATATATCGTCTTCTGAGCCATCAAGAGCATTGGTGATGCAACATTTTTTAAATGAGTGCTTGACTATTCTTTCTGGGATCAGCTTCCAAGCTGTTGATACCCATTCTGCCAATTTTTAATGCCGATGCATTCTTAATTTTTCCAGAAGGTTGTCAGTAACAGCCAGGATTCATATTCCTTTCTCAAGTAATCCTTAAATGGTTTGTTGACTGAAATGTCGAGTGGCTGCGGTTGGCTAGTCATGCCACCAGGAATCACAACCAAGTCACCACATTTTTGCACGATTTTATTTTTGACCCATTTGACCCATGTCCACGAAATGCATCAAGTACTAGCATGCTAGGTGGGTTATGAAGACTTCCAGGGCGTCTATTCCACACAACATTTAGCCAGTCTTCCGTAAGCTCTACCGACATCCATCCATTTTTTTGTGCATGCACAATAACATCTTTGGGGGAAACTTCATTTTTCAGCATGGTTTTTCAATTTAAAATTAAATGTGGCAACTTTCAACCATCAGCAGTGATGCATAGCATCACAGTGATATGCTGCTTTTCGTAGCCTGTGCTTATAATCTTAATTTCTTTAGCGCCTTTAGTGTTGACGGTGTAATTTTGAGGCATATCGAAGAAAGATCTGGGTTTCATCAGCATTTCCAATTTGACTAAACTCGTAGTTTCTTTTTTTCCTTAATTTCATCACCTGTCGCTGAAAGTTAATCAGCTTCTGTTGAAAGTCTGCAGGAATTTTTTTGACAGATAGATGTTCGGCACCTTAATGATAATCTGCTACAATGCATGAGTCTGTCGCACCAGTTGCGACTGCCTTTAAAAATTATTTTCTCTATTCCAAGGGACTTGGCAATTTCTCCGGCTTTCAATTGCATGGCTTGTCGAGCGATGGGTAATCCTTTTGCACATGTCTCTGTTACAAAACATATCACAGCTTTATCGACTTGTGGAAATCTTCCTTTTTTAGGCCCCGTAAAGCACTTGGTTGTTGCTTTGCAAAAAAATATGGATTTGCGATCATTTCTCCAACGACAAACATTTACTTCACTAATGTCAACCTGCAGCTCTATTTCCATGTTCTTTTGCATACATAATATAACTTTTCATTTCAGTGCGGCTTCATAGTGCAATCTTTTTGACATTTTAATGTGCAATAAGGGATCAAAATGAAGGAAATACAGTAACTCCACTTCTTACGTACTTTCGAAGATACAAACAAAACTTCCTAGTTTTCGCTGAGTGAGCTCCGCTATAATGAAATAACGGTGGCTTCACATTTCGAAAGCGCGTGAAATCACCAATGCTACTTTATTCTCCAATGGAATTGGAGGATGCGATAACTGTCAAACTTGGAGGCGGGGTTTCCACGTAAAAACAAAATGTGGTGTTGTGTGCAAAACACGGAGAAAATTCAAAAAAAAAAAAAAAAAACGCGCTTGTAAGACGCCGTCGATTCTAAGACGCGCCCCATTTTTAGAGACTTTTATAGGGGAAAAAAGGTGCATCTTAGAATTGAAGAAATACAGTAATTAAGTATGACATAAGGTTAAAATGTGCAATTTCAAAATTCAATCAGCACTAAGAAAAAAATTAGTTGCATGTTTAAGGAAAGTTGAAATACTGAAAGTTTAATTTTGAATAAGGATTTATTCTGTCAAAATACAAAACAAAATTTTTTAATTAAATTTAATAACAAAAAACTACTTCTCATCGCTAAAAATTGAACTTGTAAGAAATTAAGAGTTGTACAAATTGAAATGATCGAGTCGACTTGTTCGTCCACTAAATTTGTTAATTGTAATACTGTTTGTCTATTTTCTTCCTTTGGCCATTTTTGAGCGTCTGTGTGGCTTGACATTTGTGGCAAGTATGCAGAGTAGCTGGTCGAAGTGAAGGGTGCTCCGGAATAGGCACAGGAGCAACATTCTTGATGTTGTTGTTGGTTTTCGGATATTCTTACTTGTGCACATCAAAACAGCATTACTTATGCTGTTATTACTTAATGCGACCATAGAAATTGCAAGTGTAACACCAGTGCACTATTGTATAGCCCCCACTCCCCCCGTCTCAGAAAGGACCAGGTTAGGTCATAAACCGGCCCTTAATTCCGATCAAGGTGGTCATAAAAGCTCAGTCTCCCCTTTCATTTTTGTCTATTCCAAGAATTAGGTTTTTTCAACTACTCGAGCAATTAAGAATGTTTTGTACAGTTACCAAAATTTGTACAGTATATCGTATAGTATGCTGGTTATAACAGTGTGATCATATAGGAATACACGTAGATTAAAATTATTATGGCTTTTTTCTCATTACAGCTGTGATCTTGTTATTTCTGTGCTCATTATAACCAAGTTTGACTGTATTTCATTCATTCGTATGTTATTTAATTCAGAAACAGGATTAGTGATTTTAGGTTGCCTTTTAGTAAGTTTAGGTTAATCATTTTAGGGAACAACATGTAAGTTGTTCCCTAAAATGATTCTTATACACCTCGTTGTCATCCTCCATTTTCACAGACTGTTACAGCCCTGCTACCTGGCACTTGGTTTCGAAATGTGCAGGATAGTGGCAGTAACATACATATTTTCATCCAACACCATTAAGTTTTCCACATAACACGAGTAGGGAAAAAATTTGGAGGCATTAATTTTAGAGTAGCCCTTGTGTAATGCTGAGAAGTATTAATTTTCTAATTAAATATTTTTATGGTGACCTAACACACTAAAGTATTGGAACCTATAGTATTCTGGTGTCAAGTTGGGCTGGTTGAGAAGATGGGAATTATTGGGTGATGTTGGTAGTTAAATTCCTTATGAACATCTAAAAAAGTCTATTTTTGTGGGTTTCTATTGCTTTATTTATTTTTTATTTAATTTAATTTAATTTTTTTTTTTTTTTTTTTTTTTGCAGGATAAAGAAGATGAATTAAAAGCCATTGATGGACTTTTAAGCATGCCATTGACATCTGAAATTTTTGAACAGTGGATTCAGCAGCATCCTTATTTTCTGCATCTTGAATATAACTGAAAACATCCTATTTGCTATATATGATCAGGTATTTTTCAGATTTTTATTTAACATATTGATACTTATGATATTGTAAAGCTGTTACTGACTTGAGCAAAACACATGAAATAGTTGCATAATTATTTTTGTATGTAATTTATGAATGTCCAAGCCCCTGACTGACACAGTCACATCTATCCTGTGGCCATGCCAGTGAGAATTGACCCACTGGATGGAAATTCAGGTTTTTCTTGCCATAAATCAAACTAGGTATTTCAATTTCATGTTTTTTTTCCTTACCAGACTCTTTGTGTCTAGCAAAGTTATAGTTTCCTTAAATCCTTGAACATAACATATCCCAGTTTTGTGAAAAAAAACTCATAGCTGTTTGTTCATTGTATATATTATATTAAATTAGTAATTAATAAATAAAATCAGCAGTGTTATTCAAAAATGACACTCGCTATACCTTATATACTAGTGTAGTGGTGTTTTTCTAGGTGTCCATCAAAGAATCTTGCCCCCCCCCCCTTTTTTTTTTTGCAACATTGGACATGCATGCACACAGATGATTTTTGTTATTGATTAATGATTTTATGTTTATATTACAAGACTGTGAAAATTTGGGTCAGAGAAGTTTATTGTAGAGTAATTTTCAAGTGTTTTATCATATTTTGTGATACAGCATTGAATTCAAGCACATGCTTTAACTTTGTACTTGCCTGATGACAAGTGAGCTGTGATTGTGTGTCAGATGTATATCTTTTTAGTTTTAATCAAGGGAGGTTACTTTGTATAATATAATAGTGTTTATGCAAAGAAGTTAAAAACTAACAAATGAATGGAATGAGGAATTATGTTTTTTGTAAATGCTAGGGAAAATTGCATTTGTTTACTGTGCTTTAATAGTGTGGCAGTGACAAAAAGACAAAACAGTGAAAGACATTTTAAGACTCCTCGTTTATCATTTGATAGGAATTATTCACTAGTTTCAGAACTGAAGAAAAAGAAAATTAGCAATATTAAATCAAGCCTGTTGTAAGGTCTAAAAAAAAACATTTGGAGATGGACAGCTTATTAAAGAAGCATTTGTTGCAAGTGATAAGTGACTTTTTGTTGACTTTTCAAATAAAAATATTGCAAACAATAGAAGTTTGCAGCTTCAAATGTACAGTTACAGAAGTGTGGAAGATATTTTGCATGATTTTAAAGTTGAACTGCAGAGTTATCTCAACATGACTGGTGATTTCTTTCAACTTGGATGAAAGTACAAACTTGTTAGATACATCTAAGTTAGCAATCTTGAATGGTATTTAATGATTTTGGAATGAAGGAAGAGCACTTGAAATTATTGCAGTGAAAACCAGAGGTTTGGATGTATTTGATACTTTTAAAGGTTATGCTGTGGAAATTGATTCCTTTTAATAGGCTAACATTAGTCACAACTGACACTATGATATGAAATATATCATAGTGTCAGCAGATTTAAACTTACCAAGAAGCTGCTTGTGCAGGATTAATACAGTTTGATCATGTTATGGCATTTGTCATAGAAATCATTAATTCATTTCACTCACATAGTATTTTTTAAGGCCAAGAATACAAAGTTGAGTTTAAAGATCTCATCCTTCATAGAGAAATTAAAATGCTGAGCAAAAGGAAATTTCTCTCTCCATTTATAAATCTAATAAAAGACATTAAAGTATCTACAACTTGAAATGAAAACATGTGAAAGAATTTTATGATTGCAGTTGGATATTAGACATAATGTTTCTGCCCAATTTGGCTGGAAAACTAAATGACTTGAACTTGAAGCTCCAAGGTGAGAGAAAGGATATAATTGAAATGATTTGTTTATTTCTTTGAAATCCAAGTTGGACCTATGAAACAATCATTTAGAAAAAAAAATTTCAGAATTTTCTCCATATCAAGGAGTACTTCATTGAAAGTGACTCTGATGCTATTTGCTTTACACCGATGAGCCAAAACATTATGACCAGAGAATCGTTTTGCAAATCGAAGCAACTGCAGGTGAACTATGGCGTGGGTCAGGACGCGGTATAAAAAACACCTGATACTGAGCTCCATTAATCAGTATTACTCTTGTTCTTTAGATGGGAAAGGCAGTTAAGCGAGTTTCACAAAGGCCAAATTGTAATGGCCAGACAACTGGGTCAGAGCATATCCAAGATGGCATGGCTGGTCGATTGCTCATGGTGAGCCGTGGTTAGTACCTACCGAAAGTGGTCCGAGGAGGGGTAACCCACGAACTGCCAGCAAGGTGTTGGACGACCATGGCTCATCAATGCTCGAGGTGAGCAAAGGCTCTCCCAGATGGTACGTGGCAACAGAAGGGCAACTGTGGCACAACTTGCGGGTAATTGGAATGTTAGTGACCAGAGTAATGTGTCATAACACACGGTACATCAAAACCTACTGAAAATGGGGCTGCGTAGTCGCAGGCCAATCAGAGTGCCCATGCTAACCACGGTTCACCGGCAACAGCACCTGCAATGGGCACGTGAGCATTGAAACTGGACCTTGAGTGATTTGAAGAAGGTCGTCTGGTCTGATGATGTTTTCTGTTGCACCACGTGGATGGCCAGGTACGTGTGCGTCATTTACCTGGGGAAGTGATGGCACCTGGATGCACCGTGGAATGAAAACAAGCCGGTGGTGTCATGCTTTAGGTGATGTTCTGTTGGGATACCCTGGGTCCAGTCATCCATATGCTGGGCACTCTGACTTCTACCACCTACCTAAACATCATTGCTGACCAGGTACACCCTTTCGTGGCAAAGGTCTTCTTCCCCTCTGGCAGTGCCATCTTTCAGCAGGATAATGTGCCATGCCACACCACCCGGATTGTTCGAGACTGGTTTGCAGAACATGAGGAAGAGTTCCAGGTATTGTCGTGGCCTCCAAATTCCCCAGACATCAATCCCATCGAACATCTGTGGTTTGTGTTGGAATAGCAACTCCAATCTGTGGCATCTCAACCACATACCTTACAGGAGTTAAAGGATCTGCTGGTTATGTGTTGGTACCTGATACCACAAGACACATTTAGAAATCTTGTAGCATCCATGCCTCGCCGGGTACAAGATGTTTTGGCTGCACGTGGAGAACCAACATCATATTAGATATGTGGTCATAATGTTTTGGCTCATTGGTGTATTCACTTAGTAAAAATTCTGTAAAAACATTTCTGTGGAATATTTCTCTAATTTTCTAAAAATGGATGCACAAATTTCATTTATCTTCATCCATTAGCTCTGTAGATGTGACTGGCATTGCAAAACCCATTTCAAAATTATATGAAATTAAAATTGAAGTCCCTTAAGATTGATTTATCAATTTGAATTTTCCTTCTTGGAAATGAAGATTAAAATCAATAAGTTATCCAAAATTAATTGTAATCCCTCTGGATGACTGCCTAATTGGGTATATACAGTTGGTAAAATAATAAGAGGAGTTTACCTCAATATAGTACGTAGAACACTTCCGTATGATACCCTCCAGAAATTAAAACGGAAAAACGAAAAAATCGACAACTTACCGGTACATTAGAGTAAAATATAAATAATTAAATAATCAGTTTAACACAATTCAAATCAATTTAAAACAATTAAAAATCAAATTAACGAAATTAAAAGAATCTAACGAAAATATTCAAAACGATTTTCCTTCCTGAAGCGGACAATGCTTTTTGACCTTATGTCGTGATCACAGGAATGAAAATTATCGAATCGGGTTAAACCTGAAACTTAAATAGTGATTATTTGTCTTCGCGCATGCGTGTAAAGGTCCACGCATCAGAGATCAAATATGGCCGCCGAACATTAACAGAATTCTTGTGTAATTTAATTTCAACGGTTTCTGCAATTAATAGTCGCGTATAATTACGTTGAACGTTAAGTATTTTGGCCTCGTTAAATAAAAAAGTATGTTTTTCTTTAATGGCATGAAAGGCTAATTCTGACGCTGCTGAATGAGAAGCACGAACTGAGGCTTCATGTTGATTTACACGAATATTAAGAGAAAATCGCGTCGAACCTTGGTAAGATGAGTCGCAATCACCGCAAGAAATGTATACCAGGTCATTAATTTGTGTTGCAAATGTGGAAAGAACCGAGCGATTGTTCAGTATAGTGTGTAACTTCCGTATTGGCCTAGCTTCAATTTTAAATTCGGTATCTTTAAAGAATCTATTAAGCTGTTTGTGCCACTGTTCAACATACGGGACAGAAATAAAGTATTTTTTGATATTACTATTGTTGATTGGTGTAGTATTTTGTATCCTATCCTTAGCTGTTATTTATTATTATTTGGTTTTTTTTTAGGAGCATTAGCAACTAAGGCCATATTGCTCCGGGATATGCGGTGGTCATTCCTTGACCTTTCCGCATACTCCGTATTTGGTGGTGACGGGCTCGAACCCCGGTCTAATCAAGAAGCATGTGCTACGCACTGCTGCTTCTTCCCACCTGGCTACGGAGGCGCTATCCTTAGCCTGTACCCTAATTCGGTTTATTGTGGTAATGGAATAACCCCTGTTTAAGAATCTGCTAGTTAATATTTGTATTTCTGAGTCCAAAGCAGATTCTGTCGTTGAATATTTATAGGCATTTAGAAATTGATTAAAGATAATCGATCTTTTGTAGGTGAACGGGTGATAGCTATTATAATGTAGAAGCATACCGGTGTTTGTAGGTTTTCGATAGATGCTAAATTGTATTTTATTCGAGTCCTGGGTAAGCGTGAAATTTAGAAAGTTTAATGACTTTGTATCTGTATCCTCCCTTTCCAATGTAAATTTGAGTCTAGAATGAATATTGTTAAACGAATGTAAAATGTCTTGGATAGTACTACTATCGGTAATAACTAGAACATCGTCTAAATACCTCCCATAGTATGTGATACGGGGTCGAAAAGGTGTCAAATGTATATGCTCAATCGTTGAGAGATAGATCTCTGACATTAAGCCACTCAGGCTCAAACCCATTGGTAATCCAAAAATTTGTTTGTACACCTTGTCTCAAAAGGTGATGTAGTTGGCCTCAACTAACAGTTTAATTAAGTGAAAAATTTCCTTAATAGGTAGCTTCGTATAATTAATCGGTGTCGAGTTTTTATTTAACATATCCCAAATAATATCTAATATGTATTCAACGTTTACATTTGTATATAACGAGGTAACATCTAGTGAGAATAAATTGTCATTGTCACCGAGTCTACAGTCTTTAAGATTATTAAATAATGTATCATAGTTCTTAATCCCAAATTGTATTACCTGTCTAAAGGGTTTTATAATGTTATATACATGTGTGGCTAAGGATGAAAATGCCGAGTTCCTGTAGGAAACAATAGGTTGAATAGGAAATCCAATCTTGTGTAATTTTACCTAACCGAAAAGTGCAGGAATATTGTATGTTCTGGACTTCGATTCCTTTAACTGAACCATAGTAATGTAGTCGTTTTTTCGATACATGGTTAACGTTTTATACATCACTGATACATCACTTGATCATCATCATCAGCCATTTTCAATCCACTGCAGGATGAAGGCCTCTCCAGCAACTTTCCAATTCCTTCTGTTTTGAGCACTGGCCATCCATTTACTACCCAAAAACTCATGAATTTCATCTATCCATCTCCGCCTTTGTCTTCCAGGTTTTCTTCTAGCTCCTCTTGGGTACCATTCTGTTATTTTCTTAGTCCATCTGTCATCATGTCTTCGAGCTATGTGTCCTGCCCAAGACCATTTTAGTTCTTTAGTTTTGATAAGAATGTCCTTTACTTGCGTTTGCTGCCTAATCCATGTGTTTCTCTTCTTATCTAACAGTCTGATTCCCAATATAATTCGTTCCATTCTTCGCTGTGTAGTTCTCAGCTTCTCTTCCATTCTTTTTGTGAATGCCCAAGTTTCACTTCCATAGGTCATGGTGGGGAGTATACATTGATTCATTATTTTACGTTTCAGACAAACTGGGATATTGCTCTTCGGTATGTGACTATATGTGACTGAATGCTATCCATCCAATATTTATTCTTCTCTTGACTTCCAGCCATTTATCATTATTACAGTTAATAACTTGTCCCAGATAAGTATATGACTCCACCTTTTCAATTACTGCTCCTTCAATCATTATTTCCCTTTCCGTGGCATACTTGTTCATCATTACTTTTGTTTTAGTCATATTCATCTTTAGTCCAAAATCCTTACTAACTGTGCATAACTGATTAAGATTTTCCTCTAATTCTTTGGGATCGTAGCTTATGACCACAATGTCATCTGCAAATCGTAAATGGTTTAGGTACTCTCCGTTCACATTGACTCCTTTCTGTGACCAGTCTAATCTTCTGAAAGCTTCCTCAAGGGCAGCAGTAAACAGCTTCGGAGATATTGTGTCTCCTTGTCGAACTCCTTTCTCGATTTTAAATTTGCTACTGTCTTTGTCTAGTCTAATAAAGGAGGTAGCACTCTCATATATTTTCTTCAAAATCATAATATATGGGGTATCTATGCCTTCTTTCCAGTGCCCGAAACATTGCCTTATGCTTTAAGTCAAATGCCTTTTCATAATCTACAAATGCCAAGCATAATGGTGTTTTATATTCATTTGCTTTCTCCATTAGCTGTGATATTACGTGAAGGTGATCCATAGTTGAGAATCCTGTCCTAAAACCAGCTTGCTCTTTCAGTTGATTCTCATCAAGTATTCTTTCTAATCTGTTAGTAATGACCCTTGGGAACAACTTGTAGATGTGGGATAACAAGCTAATTGGTCTATAATTTCCAATTTCTGATTTATCTCCTTTCTTATGCAGCAAAACTATGATTGCATTATTCCACTGCTTAGGTGTCACACCTTTTCTAATGCACTTTGTGAATTGCCTTGCCAGTTTTTGTGTTATGTCTCTTCCTCCCAATTTTAACAACTCTACAGTAACTTTATCTTCCCCCGGGGCTTTCCGATTCTTCATTTTCTTCAATGCATGTTCTACCTCATCAGGAAGAATATCGGGTATGTCGTATGTGTTGCTACTTTGCAATCCATCTTCCCCACTGCTGGTATCATTCCCTCGCTCCTTGTATAATTCTCTATAGTAGTCTTCTGCTATTTGAATTATGCCTTCTCTGCTGTTTATAAGTACACCATCGCTATTCTTCAGTTTCAGTATCATTTGTCTTTCTGTATTACTGCTCATGGCTGCTGATTTAAATCCTTTGTTTTCCCTTAATACTTGTTCTACTTTTCTTGCGTTAAATCTTCTTATGTCCTCTCTGAGTCTCTTTCTAATGGCTTTGCTAACTCAGTATACTCAATTTTCTCCCTGTCAGTGTTTTTCTTGCTCTTCATTTGTCGTCTTCGGTTCATCATGACAAGTGTTTCTTGACTAATTTTTTCTTCTTTGGATTTCTGTTTCCCTATAGGTTTCTTGGGCTTTATCACTTTCAGAAAGTTGTAATATTCCTCGTCGATATCTTGGTCCTGAGCAGTCTGCAGAAGCTCAAACTTGTTCTTACGTTCCAATACATACTGCTTTTTCTCCTCCTCTGTTATCTCAAAGACCTTTGTATTATTTACTCGAGTCAGTTTTTTCCTTTCCTTTCCTACATCTATATCAAGTGTACATCTTACCATTCTGTGATCACTTCCAACATTTACCTTATTCAGGACGGTAACATCATTCACAATATATCTTCTGTTAGTGAGGATGAAGTCGATTTCATTAGTTGTTAATCCATTTGGACTCTTCCATGTCCACTTTCTGTTCACCCTTTTCTTGAAAAAAGTGTTCATTACTGACAGTCCTTGAGATTCTGCAAATTCCACAAGTCTTTCACCTCTTTTATTTCTTTCACCAATTCCAAAATTTCCTATAGTTCCTCTTTCTGCGCTGTTTTGCCTTTTTCCAACCTTAGCATTGAAGTCCCCCATAATAATGGTTTTTCTGCTCATCTAGAAGACTCAATTTCGGTGTACATTTCTTCAACCTTTTCATCATCATGGCTCGATGTTGGTGCATAAATCATTATAATCTTTAGCTTGTACCTCTTAGAAATCTTGAGTATTAGTCTTGACACCCTTGGTGATGTACTTTTGAATTCCAAAATGTTGTTTTTAAAATCTTTATGGACCAGAAACCCAACTCCACCTTCACTTCTTTCACTGTTTCCATTGGTGTACAGCAGATTTCCACTTGATAAACTTATAAGTGATTCATTTCTTCTTCTTGTTTCAGCCAAACCGATGATATTCCAATTCACATTTTCTAATTCCTTTTCCAGCTCTAATATCCTGTCTTCACCAATGAGTGATCGTACGTTATAACAGGCAAGTTCAGTTTCCGTGCATGGCAGCCTGGTCGTACCCAGAGATTCTTAGCACCCTCTGCTTCCACTCTGATCCTCTCGCTGCCGTAAGAGGGAGAGTGAAAGCTGCTGGGGACTGAGGGCCATTTGTATTGTTGTGCTCTCATATGCTGGAGGGTCACTTGCTACATCACTGTATATACCCAATTAGCTTAACAAAATAGAGCATTACACATTCCATTGATATGGTATGTACTTAAATGCTGGGCTCAAGTAGAAAGCAGATGCAGATTAATCAGTTGTTTTACTTTTCACATAAAAGTTAGACTTTAGGAGGTTGAATTATTTGTTGTGTTATTTTTTTATGTATGTAATTAAACTGCTTTATATTGTTTATTAATTATTGAAACATTAAAAATGTTTGTGGCCATACTGCATTCAGGCAGAATTCAGTTTTCACATAAATTGTAATCATTGCTGTCATAATTGTCTTTGCTTTGATATGAAGCTGAGAAATTTGAGTTCTGGTTAACTGGTCTTTGGTAATGGTACCCAATTATATATAAAAAAAACTTTTTCCTATTTTTTGTTTTTTCTTTTTTTTTTCTCCTGTATATTTAGTCCTTGTTTTTAAAAAAACGTAATCTTTTTTTCTAAATTTCTGTTCTGAAACATTTGAGAGTATTGTGTAGGCAAATGATTTTATAATGATTAACTGCTTATACGAGAGTCTGTTTTATGCACAACTTATTACCAAATAGTTGATTTAACATTGTTACAGTTTTAATTTTTATGAAATAGTTTTTATATTTGTATATTAATATTCTGTCACTTGCACCCTCAGTTTAACAAAGATGCTCATGTGATAATATCAGTGAGACATCCATTTTTGTTTTAATTATAAAAAAATAATTTTTAACTTTGTTTACTGAATTAAAAACTGTGATCTATTAATTATGATTTGCAAAACTCGATTTAAAAAAATGAAAGCAAACAAGAATATTAATTATAAAGAAGGTTTTATTAATTTTTTTTTTTTTAGAATTTTAAAGGTCATTCATTCTCCTGGATTAAAACAGTTAAGCATGATTTACCCTTAACAAAGCCATGTTTTATCAATCTGTGGATTTTAATTTCATAGTAATTCTTCAGTTAGGTGTTTGACAAGTTCACATCTGATATTTGATATAACAGATGCAATCTCCTCCTTTGCTTTTCAAAGCTATTTTTGTGCTGCCATTTATTAGAAACTATGTATACATTTAGTTTGGAAACAAATAAGAGATGGCAGCATGTAACAGAAAAATTTCAAGGCAATTCCTACTTTAATGGACACGTTGTTTGAGCTGGCCTTCAATATGTATATGTAGATGCACATTCAAATTACTGTTTAATGCTGCACTTGTAGATGTATGTCCAAATTACTGTTTAACGCTGTTGAATTGCCAGTTTATTGAAGGCAGTTTCTTCTTAGATGATGGTTGACAGTATGAGAACTTTTATTTTAATTCCTTTTTGCTACTTTTAATTTTTCACGGTTATTCATTCTCTCTCTCTCATTGATTTGGGAATAATGCACAAAAATGCATGTAGTTTTATAAGTCAAATTTTTATTAAAATACATTAATTAATTATTAGCCATCTAGCTGGCACTCTGGTATGTTTGATACCACAAAAACAGTAAAACTTATGAATTTAAATTAAAAGAATCACATGAATTTTAGTGTACCTCCAGTATGATATTCATTTTCAGTCTCTATTTTCACTTACAGTTAAAAATAATTTACAATTATTTTTTAATTGTAACTCTTTAATTGGAAAAGTTTGCTTTAAAAAAACTTTATATCATCATGTGCCCCATAAAACACTTGCTCTGATAGAGTTTTGGCTTTCTTCTGTTTTCAGCTGCTCATGACTTAAATTTTGGCTGTATAGTAGTGTCAGATGATGCAAAAAAAAAACTTTTCTTATAATGTTTTTTGATTTTATTATACAATATGTGGTTGTAATTAAGAATAGAATTTTAGTTTTGCATTTTTAAATATTTTTTTGTATTTTTTCCCAAAAAACTGATTTGATAAAGCAAAGACAGCTACATACCCGCTATGGTTTTATGCACATTTCCTCTAGAGTTAAAATCTTTCCTACCTTAACATTATCTGCATTGCCAACAGTATCTGCTGGAATTGCCATTTTCTTGAAGGCAATTCCTTTCTATATGATATTTGATAGTCGATAGTATGAGAACTTTTATTTTAATTCCTTTTTGCTACTTTTAATTTTTCATGGTTATTTATTCTCTTTATTTCTCTCTCTCTCTCTCTCTCTCTCTCTCTCTCTCTCTCTCTCTCATTGATTTAGGAATAATGCACTTTAAGCATAAAATTGTTCTCGGATCACTGGAAATCATTTGGCTTTGATGGATTGACACATCATCTAAAGAAAAAGAACCTAAGCTGGGAGCTACTCACCTAAGTAATACCTCATCAGGAAAGAAAAATCCTAACTTGATTAATCATGAAACTTTAATTTCTACTACTTATTGCAGTGTAATTTTTTTTTCTCTTTTATATAAACTTATTCAAAAATAACAAGTAATCTCAGCATTAAAGATTCTTGCTTGTCACTTCTTCCATTGGAACAGTAAAAAATATTTTGAGGTCTTTGTAGGTTAACATGTAAAGTCATGAAAAGCCTAAATACCTCGGTGATATAATACTCAGATTATTCTTTCAGTGTTTAAAACATTGTATATTTTTTTTAAGTACAAATGACATTTATATAAATTGTTAAACTAGGTGCATAGTTTTATAATTGTAAAACATTTAAATAATTTATAATTTTGATGTGATCATGTTGGGAAATATATATGTTAAAAGTGGTATTTGGTAGTGTATAGAAAGAGAAATTGTATATTTTTGTAACTATATGTTTATTCAGCTGTTATCTAATATTAGTGTCACATTGTCGTTTTGCTGTTGTGAATTACAGGACAACTAAAAAGAAAGTCATTAGTAGGATGATATGTATAATACATTCAAGAAGTTCCTGAAACTTTTTTTAAATAGTGTATGTGTACCTTTACACAATATTTTCTCAAGTAGTTCTGGAGTAGTGATTTTTTTACCAGTGTTTACAAAGCTGCTGGAAACAATTCAGGAAGCCCATTTTGTACTATTGTCTGTACCTGTCTCAAGTGCTTTGCTTCAGCAGCTACATCAGCAACTTTCATCTTTTCATCAATAGTTTTATCCTGAGGGAAAAACCTCACAGTGTGATGATAGATGTATTGAAGCAAAGTGGATGCCCCAATATTGTTGTTTCATATTTGGTGGAATATTATTGGAATACAACAAAACCTGGTTGGGCTCATTTTTTCTTTATTTCCTTCTAATTGCATCTCTTAATGATGTAGCAAACAATCACTGCTCTTTTTTCATGATTCTACTTTCTATATAAATTAAAAATGGACAATTCCATTGTGGTCAAAAAAGCTTCTGATATTACTCTGCTCTTGGCTACATTTCTTCAAATCCTCATTGCACATTTACAGAATATATTTGCCAGTGTGATTTATACTGAAACATGAACTGTGCCCGCTAGCCACCTCTCAATTCTTCAGAACAAGTTAGAACTTGTTCATTCATACATATTCATCAGAAATCCATGATGATTAATATGTCATGCACAGTATTCCTTTCTTAAAATTGCTGAACAGCAGAAATATTGACGATATAATTAATATTAATTCTATTAATAAACATAATTAAAATTAATAATAAAAAAACTTGAATACTACTCCAAATAGATGTAGTGAAAATGGATTGATATGTTTCATGCTCTCCCATGAAACATATCCAGGAGTTTTATTATATTTCTGGGAACTTTTTGAATGTACATTGTGTATCAGAAATGATAGATACAATAATGGGATTATGAGAGCACTATAGTTATTGAGCGATAAATGTAAATAGCACAACATATTTGTATAATATTGTTTTCTTTCTAGTTGTCATATAATTTTGACCAAGATGTTTATGCTATTGAGCTGATTTTACTTGTTAAATGTTGTTATTAAAATAAATGTGGTACTATTTCTGCCTTATAAATTTTACTAATGAGGATGGAAATTCAGCATTTGCCCTGCAGATGTTCTTTGAATATTTGTAAATTTTCATTCATACATATTCATCAGAAATCTATGATGATTAATATGTCATGCACAGTATTCCTTTCTTAAAATTGCTGATCAGCAGAAATATTGATGATATAATTAATATTAATTCCATTAATAAACATAATTAAAATTAATAATAAAATTACATAAACAAAATTGTTTATGACCAAGTTTCTGACAAACATTATCATGATGATTTATAATTATAGCTAACATGACATGTACAACATTTTCATATCATTATGAATAATCAGGTCATTTGTATTTATAGTTTTGAAGTTTTTAATTAATACATGTTTTTTCCTTTCTTGAATGATACATTCTTGTTAACTGTCATCACTTCCTGTCTGAAATGAAGTGTTTTTTTTTTTTTCTTTTACATGTCTCAACCCTAAAACAAGAATTTACACATTTTCTTTTACCCCAACAGAATGTCTTCCGTTTCTAGGATAAATACTGAATAGGCAGGATTTGAATATAAAAAACTTTTTTTTTTCCTTTTTTTTTTTTTTTTCTCTTTTATGCTTAAGTCAAATATTTTCTGTAATCTCAATGTCCATTCACAGTGTTACTAACATGCATTGTATGATATTTATTGTATTACTTTTTTATAAGAAATATTTTAGCATGGTGGTCACTTTTATGTTATAACTTACAGTATGGTTTCACCTCTGATATTTTTGATTTGTGTTTATATGAAAATCGTGGAACATAGAACCAAATCTAAAATAACTCAAATACAGGTGTAAAAGGTGAGTATTAATCCCATAGAATCATCAGGATTCTACTGTAATTACATTTTGATTTGGCTGTCAAAATGTAATTACAGTGGGATCTTGATTATCCATGTTTTTATTAGACAATGTCGCAGTTAACTGGGCTGGCTGTCTTCAAATTGGAAAAAGATTAACAACAGGAATGCTGATTTTTGGCAACAAAACAAAATTAAATACATTTTTGATCAAAAGCTTATCCAATTCACATAAATATTATAACACCAGTTCTGATTAGTTCTGATATTTTAATGTCAAAACTAATTAGTTAATTATGAATGTGCTCAAAATTGAAAACCATTTTAACATTTTAAAAGCAAATTACCATAGCAACGAGATGTCAACTTAGATCTTTTTAAGTATTAAACAGTTTTTTATTAAATATTTTTACAATATAACATTAATAGAATAATGAATCTGCTCTACATTTTAAGCATATTGCTATATCAAATTTTGTTTATTAAAAACTTTATAAAATTATTCTCTATATACTTACTTTTTATCATAATTACTATAATAATAAATGAATCGAAAACCCTTTAAAAAAAAGAGGCAAAAAAAAAAATTGATTTCAATTATCTGAGAGAGAGAGCAAGATGTTATCCAGTGCAGTATCAGTTTCATTCTCCTCATATGATCAAAGTCAGTATCATATGTTTATATTTCCGTATTTGTTTATACCTTGTCATTTGATGTCATTCACTCTCTTTAAAATAAAGAATTAAGGTCTCTTAGATCATAATATCTCTATAAGAAAGTTAAAGCAAAACAAATACCAAGCATAAACATCACATAGAAGAAAGTAAATTTATGAAATCATTGCAGAAGTAATATGCAAATTCATAGTGTTGTTATGTGAAGCCTACTTGCCATGCATTTCTTATTTTCTTATTTACAAGAGGATATTTTCTGTATCTATACAATATGTTATATTTTAAAGATCACAATATTTAACTCCTGCAAAATACTTTCATTCAATTTATATTCTTGAGCAGAAAGGGCAGGGTAGCAAAACTGGATACTTGGCCACTATGAAGAGATAGCTCTATATAGGAAAAAGTCAATTTTTGATTTTAAGTTGTTTGATCATTTTTAAAAATATATATACCAAATGTTCCAGAATTGAGTAGATCATTATTGTAATAAATATCAGTTTTAAATTCACAGATTATTCACAGAAAAGCTAATATTCAGAAAAACATTGAAGGGCAAATAGTAAACATTCAAGTAGTACACAGTAATGTCAAAAAAAAAAAAAAAAAAAAACTGAACAAGCTGTAGTTCATTACCTTTAATCAGAAAGACATTATTCCCTCTGCTTCCATATGTTCCTGCCATTTGATCATGTTAATGCTTGAAGCAGCTCTTTCTGATCATTTCATGAAATATTGGCAGTGCCTCTGTTTCATACTTCATCCTCTTGTAATTTTTCTCTATTGATTGGGTTGTATTGATTATAAAGCATGCTAAAATCTGTTAAGCATTTGAGTATTTTATAAATAAGGTCTTCCACTTATGCCTTATTAAACTCTCGGAAATTACAACTGAGAATCTGGCATTTTGACTAGAGTTGATACCATGGAGTTTCTCTGTTGTTTTGCAGAAGTGCCTTTCTCTGTCTTTTTCTTATCAAGAAAAAATAAATAAAATAGATAAACTGCATTAAAATCAGAACTTTTTTAAAATTCTGTGAATTTTTTCTGAATTTCATCAATGAATATGGGTATGATAAACACCTAACAATAGTTTTCTGTAATTGTTCAATTAGTTATTAGGGGAAAAAAAGCAAAACTGTATTCTCTGGTTTTTCATTCCTAATGCAATGCATACAATACCACCTGAAAATGAACCCTCTTGTAATTTAGAAAGCAATAAAGATTAATTAGATTTATTTTACAATAAAATAAATTACATGTTTTCCATTCCTCACTCACATTAAAGGCTGCCTTCCTTGACAATCACAGTAACAAAAGACCAATCAGAGACAGGTGCAGAAACAATGTGTTGAATGTCGAAAGAGGTTGATGTGATAAACGTTATTGTAAGGTGTTAAGTAAAAACACACACACACAAAACATTAGTGCAAGTTTATTCTCTATTTTGCAAACATGTGCAACTCACATGTTTGCAAAAGGGGTCTCTATATCTCCACAATAAGTGCCAAATGATAAAATTTACTGTGAGGTTGTACTTATACGATCCATTGACGTTTTATCTTCAAATAATTTAAGATATATAAATGTTTAAATATAAATTATATATAAATATTCAATTTGTCATACAGAAGCTGGATGACATTTATAAATTTGATAAATTTCAAACTTAGTTTGGTGGCCAGCGACTTTCTATTGTGAATTCCTGAGACCAAAGTGTGTTTCTTTACATGACTTAAGTCTGCTAGCTGCAAGGAGAATTCATAGGTAGTAAGTTGCCTGGGTTCTTGGAACCATTAGTTTTATATTATTTAACTTTAACTTAAATGTAATTGTTTTTTGGAGTACCAATTCATCATCCAATATTTCTATATAAAAATAAAAAAAAATTCTAGTACTGCTTATCGTTAATGTTAAAGAAATAGATATTTTGCAGATCAGTGCTGTAAGTTTCAGAGTGAGAACCTACCAGATACTGAAAGAAGAAGAAGAAAGATACATCAATTCTTTAGTCCTTATTCAGAAAACTGACAAGTGCAAAAAGAAGTTTGAAATATAACAAATTAACCCAAATCGTTCTTGAAATTTTAATTATTCATCATAGAAATGCTGAGCATCAGAGAATATTGAATCAACTGGGGGGAAAAAATATATTTGTATCTTTTCTTCGTGTTGCAGTTTTGGAAATGCACTTGGTAGCAGTCCTGAATTGCAGTGCCATTGTTTTAAACAAAACTTTGATTCATAACATTTCTGAAGATGTGCAAAGTCTGCTACAGCAACTGATTATGACTGCTTTCTTGAAGCAGTCATAATCAGTTGATATCTAACAGACATCCACAGATAGAAAAATTTTAGGTAAGATAATGTTTTAAAAAATGCAAAAAAAAAATTACAGGGCTCTAACTTTAGTGAGCATTGGGGGGAACCACAGTGATGTAATGTTTTGCTAGAGATGCTCAAAAATGTGCCAAGTGTGCAGTACCATTTTTATGATACAAGTGACATTTCCCTGAAACCTACTTTTCTGGCTGTGTTCTCCAAACAGCATCATTTATTGTATATCTCTTCTTCTTCCCTGTTTGATTGTGCATGGCAAAATCATGATAAGCATGATCTTGACATGGAAGTTTTCTTGAAGAAACCAGCAAACAAAAATTAAAATCAAAATTTAATAAAATATATTTATATAAAGTAAGGATAAAACTTATAATATCAATGATGAATAAACCTTTCCCTCTTTAACCTTTACAAACCACTGAAAAGTCTTCAAATGACACATAAGCTGGGGTTTGTTTTTTTTTTTTTTGTTTTTTTTTTAACATTTCATGGTTTTCTGTTATACTTTTCTTTAATTTAAAAAAAAAAAAAAATTGATGCAAAACATGATTTGAAATAAGACACTTTCCACTTGACATATTTTAATTAGTTATAAGTATGCAAAGGACAGTTGGCACAATTAGACCCCAAACAATCTCAACAACTAAATAAAATTAGCCAGTTTTATTTAGTTGTCTTATTTTAAATCTTAGTAGTACTTTGCATAATGACTCCTCAAGTTTAAGTAAAAATATGATGCAAATTTGCTGCTCACTAAAATCAATCATTTTAAAATATGACAAAACACATGAAACGCCTATTAAACACACAATAATTCAGGCTGACTGCAGATAAATGGGTGGTTTGGGTGTTACTATTTCTTGATGAATCACCAAACATGTTCCAACAAATCTAAACTAGCTACAACTAACTGTAACTTGCAGTGCAGAAAGTTAGTCCCTGAACTTTTTGATCACATCTTGTAGTTTAATGAAATCTCCCTTCCTTCATCTTTATTTCTCTCTAATGAGTTTCACATGTTTGTGAAAAGGTCTCTATACCCCCACACATATTTGACTTTATTGGCCTTACTCGATTATTTGTATATGTAGGATGTGGTTTATTAATTTCTGTATGTTAAATCCATTCAAACCTGGTTGCCTTTCACAATATGGTAGTCAAAAAGTTTTCCTACAACTCAGAAATTGGTCCATAGTTTAACACCAATGAAGACAGGAGATTTGGATGATTGTAAAATTTAGTCTCTCCTGGAAATTGAACGGAATCACAATGGCCATTCTCCCCAACACAATCTCTCTCTGCCCTTCAACAAGATCAGCCATCCCACCACCACCACACCAAACATCCACAGGGATTACTGCTGGTCAGTAACCTCTCTCAGTAGATCTTAGATCATCTGGGATAGCTAACCAGGCCACTAACAAAATCAAATCACAGCATCATACCCAACCAAAACTTGCTGCCCTTCAGATCAGTGCACACCAAATTATAAGTTCTAACCAATAAAGCAAGTTAGTTAATGTATGCATTACATTACATTTCAGGTGTGGTTGATTTTTTCTTTTTCCGTGATTAATAGAAGTGAAAAATAAATATAGTTCTCTTTATCAATTAATTATAGCTTTTTCAAAACACTTAATAAAACTAAATGGTTTTACATTTGATAAACTGAACCATTCAGTTTAATTACAACTGGAATATTTATTACTCTTCTCCCATATACTTTAAGGTCTCTTTTCTCTCTCTACATACACACACACACGTGTGCATGCTGAGTGATCACTGAATTATTACTACCTACCTAATACCATGTTGGGCCACAGATAACAGCTGCTATTTGCCTAGGCATTAACTCCACTAGATGTCTGAAGACATTCTTAGGGATCTGCAGATGATGGTTGCATGTCCATATGCCTCACTTCCCATTCCAAAATTCCTGACCTCAATCCAGTTGCACACTTGTGAGACAGTTGTTCAACTGGATTGAGGTCAGGCAAATTTGGAGGCCAATCAAGATGGATGATAACTTCACTGTGTTTCTTTTACCACTTGTACAGGCTCAATGACATGTGCATTATTTTCTGGAAAAATCCTGTTTCTGTGTTGGGAAAAAATGCAACATAGCTGGATGCACATGGTCTCCTAAGAGCTGCTGTTACATCTCACCAGTGAAACATTGGTCCAGTACACCAGAAATCCTAGTTCTTGCCAGCAAAACATGCCCTGTATTAAGCAACTACTGCCGCCTGCCTTGATAAGTGGACACCATGCACAATAGGTCCATGGACTCGAAGGATGCACATGAAGGCATCCTTCAGTGTGTTGCACCAGGTATTTGGACTCATCTAACCAGCACACCCATCTTTAGTTCTCAAGTGTCCAAATAGCATGTGGCACCACAGCATTCACCATCAGCAGTGAGGAAAGGATGTTTCTTGGACTGTCATTTGGGATATTGTTTTTGCATTCGCCATATTGTACTGTGATATCAGCTGTCACAATTAACTTACCATTAGGCCTGTGCAATCCATTACACCCTTCGCTCACCACAAAAATCCATCTTGCATAATAGTAATAGTATTTGCAATATAGTGCAAGGAAGCCACAGGCTTTTCTTTTGCTGCACTGGAAAAAAATGTAGATAAAAAAATACAAATTATGTGCTTCCCTTCTCACACAGGTAACTATCCAGTTGACCTTTGAATTTATTCAAACTGTCAGCCTCAACTACCTGCAAGGGCAACTTGTTCCAACAATCGGCGACTCACTGGCTAAAAGGAAACTTCTTATAATCTAATCTATACCTCAACCCGTGTAATTTGGATTTATGGCCACTAATTATGGAATGCTTTATAACAGTGTGAATTCAACCTTCATTTTACTAATCCCTCTCAGAGCCTTGTAAACCTCAATCAGGTCACCTCTGGGATGTCTGTTTGCCAAGTTCTGTAGTCCACATAATCGGAGTATTTCCTCATATAGTCGTCCTTTTGTTTATCTCACCATTTGAGTTGTCCAATTTTTTGACCCTTTCAAGAAGCTCAATGTATTTTATCAGATGAAGGTCTCCATACTTGAACACAGTATTCCAGATGTGGTCTTACAATTGCCTTATACAGTGGGATTATGACCTCCCTATCTGTACAGGATAATGTTCAATAAATCATCGATAGGACACCATGAGCTTTTCCTGGCTACCTGTTTACACAGTTCAGAAAAATTCATATCTGCCTGTATTGTAACTCCCAGATCCCTTTCCTTCTACACTATTTTTAATTCAACCCCACCAAGTGTATAATTTATTTCTGGGTTGCTATCCCCCAAGTGTAAGACCTTGCTTTTAGCAGCATTAAAACATAGCTGCCACTTCTTTGACCATCTATGAAGTCTGTTCAAGCCATCCTGAAGGAGTGCTGCTTGGCACTGATCATTAACGACTCTGCCAATCTTTACATCATTTGCAAATTTTGACACCACACCTATCCCTTCATCAATGTCATTTATGAAAATGAGAAACAGCAGTGGTCCAAGAACAAATCTTTGAAGAATATCCATTGATCACAACCCTCTGCCTTCTCCCCTGCAGCTATCCAGCATTCCATCTTAAAATCTTACCAGTAATCCTAACCTGTTCAAGCTTATACAGTAACCTCTCATTAAGGGACTGAGTTAAATGTTTTCTAAAATCCAAATAAACTGTTAATTTTTTTTTAAATCCAGCTCATGAGTAACTGTGTCAAAATAGCCTACTAAGTTAGTTAAGCATGATTTACCCTTAACAAATCCATGTTGTGTGTCCTTCAGAATGCCGTATCTGTCTATCTAACTGTTCCTGGATTTCACTCTTAATCATTGCCTCTAAGAGTTTTCTTACCACTGAAGTCAGACTAACCAGTCTGTAGGTACCAACTTCACTGTTAGAACCGCTTTTTGTATTGGCAGTACAATGGCCCTTCTCCAATCCAAAGGAATCTCCCCTGAATCCAAAGATGCCCTCATAATTTTGAGGGAGAGTACAAAGGAGTGAATTGAACCTTAATGGTTCAATTCACTCCTTTGTACTCTCCCTCAAAAGTACAGGGTATATGCCATCAACTCTGGGAGCCTTACTTGCCATTATGCTCAAAAGTTTTTTTTAATAAACAATCATCTGTAATGATGACATTGCTAATTACATTGGCTCAGCCTCACTCACACAGGTCTTCTCAGCATATAGGGTCTTTTGTCAGTTAAGACCAATGCAGAGTACCTATTCAATTCATCTGCAACATCAGCTGAGTTATCTAAGACTTTCCTCCCACCGACAGATCTGTAAAGGATTACGTGTCTGCCGTCAGGAGGTGGTTTGACCCAGCAGAAATGGGTGAAACTCCCTTGTGCCGTCAGACAATTAAGAACACTATTTATACACACCTTAACCACAGTGGACCGTGAGCACCTGATGCAAAAGCTCCCACAATCATGCTCTTTTGAAACTCTGTGATACCTTTACTATGTCCAATAACTGTTACTTTATCACTTTGACTTGCACGACCAGATGCAAATTACCACTGCTCTAACATATGAAGCCGCTTGGTTTTTTATACTGCAAGCTATGTGGCATAGTCCATTATTGATGGGGTGGCCGTAGTTCAGTGATCACTGAATGTACATATATTAGCATTAGCAGAAGCATATGATACAAGAAAGCAAGCTTATACAGCGTCAACACCAAAAAAAATAATATTTCTTTACAAGCATTATCATGCATGTTCATGAGTCTTACATAACAATACATGCAAAGCATGCATGCGCTGCCTAAAGTAATACTACATTCTGAGTTTATACGGAGAGAGAAGCCATCTATCATCTTTAACTATCAAAGCCCCCTTTTCTGTAACTGAAATTTAAACCACTACCCTCACCTTTAACAACTGAGACCCCACCCATCACCACTGACTTTAGCACCCTGTGATCAGTAGTGTTTCCTGTACTGTACACCCTGTGATACTATTAAAGCGATAAAAGCCTTGAGTATTTTTGCCTCTGGTACTTTCCCTAACATGCTGAACATAGTATTAATTGTCACTGTCATTAGTGAAATTTGGTGCCATGTTGAATACACACATGCAACTGATTGCTGTACTAGGGAGGAAAGTAGATGAACAATGTTGAATTTTTGAAAAAAATGCTGAGGAGCATTCAAATGCAATGATAAATGACTAGACACAGTTGTAAAGAGTTGCCTTTCTACCTTCAGAGCTTTGAGTTAAATAGGAGGTGCACAAATTGCAACATAATGATTCCTAGAATTTATTCTCTCTCATCCCTTTCCTAAAACTAGAAATCAAAAGGAATGAGTGTTATATCTGATGACCTTAAAAAAGGCAGTGTAGGTGGAAAAGCATTCTAAAAAGGAGCACTATAGACATTAAAAAATGCATGGCATTTCATCGACTTGACCATGGGGACAGAAAAAAAGTGTCAAAGGCGGAAGAACACTATAAGCAGGAGTTTGTTTATATGATATATCTGAAAAACATTTTAAGTGTGAAGTAAAAATGGAGTACAACACTGACATTTTGAAATCTGTGATAATATTAGAATGTTATACGATTTATTTTTCATGTGTTTCAGAGCTAATTGATGCCTTATTGGTAATAAACTTTTGGAAGTATTTTAAAAACTTATGCACACTTAGAAAAATGACTTCATTTTTATAGTGCTTTTAAGCTGTCCTCTTTCAGGTGTACATTTCTTAGAACTTTTTTTTCTTGACAAAGAACAATGTTAATGTATTTATGTAATACTTTTTAAGGTGATCATTAACAAAGGTAATCATTTTGAGTCTTCCATACAGTATTTTAAAAAAAAGACAAAATTATTACTAACTTACAATTTTACAATTTTGTAATTAATAATTTGTTAATGCAAAGTAACAAGTTATTAAATGTACCATACCTCTGTAATATAAATATTAACTGTATAAAACTTTAATTGGAGTTTCATAGTTAAAACACTTACTATTTTGAAGTCTTGAAAATGTATATAAATATATATGAATACTGTAAATAGTAGTTGACATGCTGGTAATACTAGCATAATATTGAATTATACATAATTATTTATCATTTGTTTTGAACATTGTTGTATCAGAAAAATTTGTAGGAAATCTGTATGAAATTTTTAAATCACTATTTTACTACTCTGTGTTATTTAGATTTATCTTTGTGCCATCTTGAAAAATTCATTTTATAACCCTGTACGTTTATATATTAAATAAATGCATAATTGTTTATTCATGCTTATTAGCTGAAATGGCCCATTAATTATTTTTATCCAAATATCACATGTATTAAACTCAGATTTTAGTACTTTAACATTTATAATTTTTGCTATTTGAGTAATTGAAACTTTTTTTTTTAGATTTGTTGAATATTACTTAAAATGTACATTATAAATAATATTTTTACAAGTAAAGCATTGGTGTTTCACATTAATAATGGGGGGGGGGGGCACCCTTTAGTGATCTTTAGTGCATAAGGCCTAAAAATTTTTAGTTACACCATTTTGTGTGCCTTTGTGTTTAATATACCATTGTCATAGGGTTGCCCCTTTTTTTTTTTTTTATGACTATGGCACCGTCTATCACATGTTTATGGACAAAATTCAACCAAGAATCCTAATAATAATTCATCTAAAAGTATAGTTCTCACAGAGGTGTGTGTTAAACTATTTTCTGTATATAAATAATCAATAGATGTGAACATGTATGTCAGAATGCACAGTGATATATATAGCTGCCAACTCTCTGGGTTTATAAACCTGGTGACTGTCTTTTTACAATAACAGTTTTTTTCTCTGTCCTTTTCTTTAAAAAAAAAAAAATGGCACCTCCATAGCTAGGTGGGCAGGAGCAGCAGTGCACATGCTTCTTGATTAGACCGGGGTTCAAGCCAGTGACCACCAAATACGGAGGATGCAGAAAGGTCAGGGAATGACCACCACATATCCCCGGAGCAGTATCGTCTTAGTTGCTAATGCTCCTAAAAACCAAATAAAAAAATTTTTAAAAAAGTATATATATAGTAAAATTGCAAATATTAGAATTTTTAAAAAAAAACTTTTGTGAATGCCTTATTTTTATTAATGAATATTGGCCATAATAAACACTTGAGAACAGCTTGCCATAATTTTTCAATTAACCATAAAAAAAAGAAAACTATCTAATGGGGGGGGAAAAAAAGCAGAAGCAGGTTTTTTATTTCCAATATAATGCATAATCGATATGGCTCAGGATGTGACCTCCTCTTATGTCTCATTGACATAAAGTTTGACAGTTTTTTGCCTTCTTATTCTTTATACAGAAAAGTAGTAAGGCTACATTAAAATCTTGATAATTTTTTTTATATGTGAGTTATTTTCATTAACAAATATGGCTATAATAAACACCTGAGAATAGTTTGCTGTGATTGGTCAGTCAGCCATAAAAAAAAGCAAACTTTATACTGCAAATTTTTCATTTCTGACCACATGTAATGTGGCCCAAAGATGACATCTTTTCTAAGTGTAGAAAACAGTAAAGATTTGTAAATAACTTAGTTTATTAAAAATTAAATATTATTAAGGATTTATTTTCAAAGAATATAAATGTAGGGGGTCTCAACTCTAATTCACCTGTCAACAGATTATTGATCAATGGATCACCTACCAAAATATGAGCCAAAACACTGCACTCTCATCAATAAATTAGCAAACGCTGCCTTTCCTTTTCAATCACAATTATAAAAGATCAGTGAGAGATGAGTACAGAGAAAATATGATGTCAAAGCAGGTTGATGAACTGATCAGTAGTATGCCACAACATTTGCAGAAAACTACTGCATTTTATATATATATAAAAAAAAAAAAAAAAAAAAAAAACGTTAGTGTCGTTCTACAAACATACCATCAAGGTAATTTGTGTGCTAATATAATCTAATGAAGTGTTACAACTTCAAATATTTAATACATCATAGCAGAACTTTAGGAATAAATTTGGCAAATTATGGATGCAATTTGGTCAGCTGGTTCTATTCTGAATTCCTAAGGCTAAAGCATGTGTTTCCTTACAACAACCAAACTGTTGGGTCTAAACAAAATTCATGGGTAGTAAGTTGCCAACTTAGTTTTCAGAAATGATAAGTTAAATATTTAACTATTAAATATTTAGTTAATTATTTAAATACAGTGGATTCCGCTTATTTGGGCCACCGGTTAATCGGGGCAGCCGTTTATTTGGGACAAATCTTAAAAAACAGAAATCAATCGAGAAAATAGCCAGGTTTACTTCGCTTAATTGGGACAGCATGCTGTTTATTCGGGACAGGAGACCGCAGCACTGGAGATTACCCTACGATTGTCTCCGACGGTACCACGTTGTTCGGTCGAAATTCTTGAGGTCACAACCATAAAACAATAAAAACAATTAGCAGTCACCTGTTTATTGGGCTTTTCTGTTAGTGAAATCTATCAAAAACGGACAGTAAACGCGATATTACTGAATTTGCGATAATACCGACAGCTGGAATTCTGTGGGTTATTATGATGAAATGTGTTTACACTTCCATGAAATCTTCAATCACATAAAAAAAATTAATTTTCAGATCTTCTCTTCATTCCTATTTACAAAGCTTTGTAACTCGTTACTCCGTTCTCACTTGCGCGTATTGTGTTACTTGCAATTTGTGTGTGTGCCGTGTTCTTTTTATTGATTGCTTATCTTTTTACTGTTTTAAATTTTAACCCCACCCACAAATGTCAGTGAACAGAAATGTCAACTAGTTCGTATGTACATATTTCAGTACGTATTAATTATTCCGATTTCACGTATCATTTAATTTTTTAATTGGTAAGGTAATAAAGGATAAATTTGTGCTTAATATATCTTTACTTTTATAGCCTGTAGATAATATTCCTCCTATTTTCGCTAATTAGAATCGCTGTTTAATAGAATTAAAATTCAATTCACAAACGTGATCACAATGACCGGCGCTTACTACCCATCGTATGGTGAACAGTACTTTACTATGTTGAGTTCGTCGTAACGTGATTTTTAATTGTACAGTGAATCAATTTTAAAGGGTGCGGGGGGGGGGGGGGTACATTGTATTTTTAACTATTTACGTGAAACTTCGGATAATTGGGGCAGCCGCTTAATCGGGCCAAAATGCACTAGTCCTGATGTGTCCCAAATAACCGGAATGGACGGTATTTAAATATTATCAAATTTGAAGAAGCAACAGCACATCAACCAGTAGAGCTGTTCAAAGAAATTTTTTTTTGGGATTTTTTGCTGAAAGCTGAAAATGAAATGAAACGAAACTGGCTTAAAATTGTGGTAAGACTAATATGGTGCATTCGATAGGATTTGGTTGATTTACCTAATTGAACATGTACTTTGAAGTTTGCTGAAATGTGCAGAGAGCTGATGATTAAATGAATTCTGCATTGCCTGTTGAGAATTGTTTTGCCACTTCTTTATGAACCCAACAAGATGTTTTATTCATTTTACAAACCTTCCTTATTTATTTTTTTCCTGAGTCTTGTCAGAAATTAATGACAAAATTGTCACTAATTGTCCAAAATTGTTATTTCAGTGTTTCTGTTGCCTTATATGAAGTCACATTAACACCATGTAAATCTGTTCTAAGCAGCTTAATCAGTTCTCTTTCAGTCACTTCACTGGAACCCAAAAAATTATGGGTTAAGTCCCTTCCCCCCATGAAGTTAGAACCGTGAGAAGAAATCCCAACATCACCCCAGGGGCTCACATCTGGTAAGTATGGGCTTGGCACACACAGGGTCCTGAGCTGGATATCATCATTCTTCTCTTTCTTGGTGATTCCTTTCTACTTCTGACTCCCCCCCTCCTCTCTCTCTCTCTCAGGGTAACGGGAATTTTTTTGTTTTGGCTGGTGCAGCATAAGCCTCAGGCTTCCTTTGCACCATATGGCTAATAATAATATCTAGATGCTCGTTAGCCAAGAATTGATGCAGGGTAAGGATAGGCATTTTGAGAAAAGTTCTCTTTGGCTTCATCTCATAAGAGTCCCTTTCCTTTAATAAAAGTTTAGCCAAAAGAAATACTTGTGGAAGGGTTGTTTTTTTTTTTTTTTTTTAAACTCTAGCATGCCTAACTACTGTTTTGTTCACTGATATCTAGTTTGTGAATAATGCAATCATATCAGTGTAATAAAAAAACTTGGTAGAACTAAAACACTGTCCTAATTTCTTCAAAAAAATTGAGGATAATTAACCAGTGCTTCAACATAGAACTTTGCTGTTGATAGTTGCACTCTTGCATTGACTACATTCGTTTTTTGGAGACTAACCCTGCTGTTCTAACAAGATTCTGGCTGAAGCAATGGACCATTTGTAAAGATGATTACAAAAACATTTTGGATACTTATTGGTACCACTTTCCCAGGACTTTTGAGTCCAGAGACAGGCACCAGACACACTGATAATGGAACAATCTGGTATAACACTACACAACAGTGTGTCAGTTAGAGTGTCTTTGGGAAGTGATATCCTTGACTTTATAAATGCATAACATTACACTAGTGGCACTAACCTTTGCAACCAGAGCTGAACAAAATCAAGGATGTAAACATTCTTGATTTTGGTCACCCTAGTCAGATTCCTCCCCCGCAATATGCCTAGCTGTACAGCCCATATCTTCAATGTCTCTCTTTATACGAATGATGTTTCTTTGCTGTTCTTTTGAGATGAGTTGCCTGCCTTTGGACCCTTTCAAGAAGCTCAGTGTCTTTCTTTGAATGAAGTCTCGAAACCTGAACAGAATATTCCAGATGAAATCTACCAGTGACTCGCATAAGAGGACTGTAACCTCTTTTTCTCTAAATGCAGTGGCATGGTAACTTTCCTGTATAAATCACAGTTGTTGATCCCTTGACCATGTACTCCATATTTCATTCTATACAATATGTAAATTGGTTTGTTAACATACATCATACAGACAATGCAGTGCTAGAATATGGCCTAAGATGCAGATAAAATGTAAAACCACACTAAGCCTCTTTCTCTACTAACTAGTCCGTAATTATTCATCTCATCCTTGACCTCCCCTTGTGGATTGGCAATTTTCTGCATTTTCAATCCAAGGACCCCTGAGTGTAGTAATAACCTCATTATTGACTAATGGTTTTAACCACTCCTTCAGTATGACCAAGTACAGTAGACTCTCAGTTTTCCTGGATAGACAGTGAAAATAAAATCCCAGATAATTGATTTCCCGGTTAATTTATAAATATTGAAAAATGATCAGCAACGTACCTACAAAATATGGCAATAGATAAAAAAACTTACCATGCCGTTTTCAAACTTTTGAATAATTTAAAGTTTTTGTTCAATTCAAAGCACAACTCTTTTGTGTTTACCCATCATTTTCACAATTTCTAAACAACAAAAATATATACTATAAAAAAAAATTTCAATACTCCTGACATAAATAAGGAAACAATTTGTCTTTTTGCGGTGCGACGGAACACAACAATCCACGTGATGCACTAAAACAAACTAAACGTTTGTTCTCTTTGAGATTTGTTTTCTATTGTTTTTGAGCAGCAGGGGTTGCTGTATAATAGGTACATTCATCTCCCAATGACGACTGATAATGATAATGCCTCTTGTTGCTTATTTACAAATTGCAAAACATCTGTTCATACCTATTCTATTTATTACTTGAATTTTATGATTTTCGGTGGGTTTTTTTTTTTTTTTTTACTTTTGAGTCTTAAAGCGTCCCTGTTAATCCACTTCCTGGTTAAGAGTCTGCTGTAATTACCATTAGTACCCAGGACCTTGCCAACTTTCAAGCTCACTGATTGTCTTTGGGCTGTCCTCTGTGATAACATTGTCACTTATCCTGCAGAATTCAGGTATACTAGCATTTTGTTTTCCAGCCCAAAAGTGACTTTCAGCTGAGTCTGCATATCTGAAAGTTCCCCATCAGTCACGCTGGCTGGATTATCTATGAGTGTACCATTTCCATTGCACAAAGACCCTGTTTGCTAAAATCAAAGTGATTTCTCATGCAGATTTCACCCGCCTAATTATGATTTTATTACAAATCAGCTTATAATGTATTATATGAATTGGCATCTACTATCACTATAACTGTCTCTTACTGCCCCCTTTTGTTCTGGCATATTTACTAAATCCTAACTTTATCCATATAAGCATCCTCTTTCCAATTGGAATTAATGTATGCATTGCTTCCATGATGGATGTCTTGAATTGGCCATACCTCAACCATACTTTCCCTCTTGAATATGTTGCATCAGTTGTGATAGAGTCCAAGAAGCTCTGTACTCCACAATAATATCCTTTATTGAAATTAAAATCTTCCAAAATCTCATCTGTCATCATCCGACTGTCTACTATGATCACTTTATGATAAAAGTGATGATAATCAGATATTTGTACTCCTAGTACTTTCCCTGACATGTTTATACAAATAAGTCCCTGTTGAATAAAACATTTATGCAGGTTGAGCAACCAGTTCAAGATTTCTAATATGAAAATGATGATGAAAGGTACACTTAGTTGCCAAAGCAAGTTGCATATAGCACACCTTATTGTACTAATCACTGTCATGTGGTTTGCATTGCACCCTCACACTAACTTTCCTCTGCCATTACCCACTTCTCATTGTGCAGACTCAATGCTTAGCTAAAATTATCCTGAACCAAGGACTGATCATACTGGATGGGGATTCTGCTTCTGATTAAAAGCTACCCAAATGGGGCAGCTTTTAATCAGAAGCAGAATCCCTATCCTTCCATTCTTGCCTATCTGCTGACCTGAAAAAAACGTGAATTAGGGTTGAATTTGAAAATGTCTGCAATTCTGCCCAGACACAATAGGAGGGAGTATATGATGAGAACCTTGTCGATCAATTCGGCCCTGGAAAGATTGTGCAAGGCTCAAGGGGTAGAATTTTTTTTCAGCCTGTTCTGTACTTCTTAACATGAGAGACTGCTTCTACAGGATTGTGATACACTTAAATAGAAAGGGTGCAAGAATATTTGCTGATGCTATCGAGGCAGTGTTAGGTGGGTCGGAAAACTGCTAGCTTGGGGAGATACAAGGACCAAGAGATTAACAGTAGCCACTGGCAGAGATGAAAGTAATTCTTGCACTGCTTCTATTAGAATGGGCAGCAGCCTGAAAAACAAGGTGCACGATATTTCAGAGACTGCTGGGAGTCATTGCGGTACTAGTAAACACGTGGGTTGTGTTAGGGTAGCTAAGAATAGGAACAGGTGCATGTATACTTTTGTGTACATCAATGCTAGGAGTTTGGTAAATAAATTTGATGAATTTGAGGTAATGTTCAAAACATCAAAGGCAGATATTGTTGGGATATCAGAGACATGGTGTCACACAGATATAAGGAATGCAGAACTGGAATTTGGGGAGTACTATGTGTACAGAAAGGATAGATAGGATAGGAAGGGAGGAGGGGTTATGCTATTAGTTAAGAAACACAAAATCCAAGGAAGTGAAGCCAGTCGACATCACTGGAAAGTGCAGTGTCGAGTCAGTTTGGTGTGATATAAGCATTGGGAGATCAAAATTGAGAGTCGGAGTGTGCTATAGGCCTAATGACTCTGACGAGTATAATAAGAAACAGTACATGGAAATAGAGTGGGCCAGTAAATCATAGTCTTATAATGGAGGATTTTAATTTCCCAGATAATCACTGGAATTTGGGGGCTGGTTACTCACACACTAGCAAGGCTTTTGTGGATTTATTGGATGATTGTTTTCTACATCAGCATGCTCGGGAGGAAACTAGAGGGAGTAATATTCTTGATCTGATTATCAGTAGTGATTCTTCATGCATTAAGAATCTGCAGATAAAGGAACCAATGGTGGCAGTGATTACAGTGTGCTGAAGTGGGATTTACTCAAAGAGGTAACTACCATCAGGAGTCAAGGGAAGGGTTTTTGCATTTCTAAAGGCGACTACGATGGTCTGGGACAGTATTAAAATTCTATACAGTGGGACCAACTGATGATGTTACCAACAGCAAATTCAAAATGGGAAGCATTCAAAGAATTTATCTTGGAAGCTACTAGGCTTTACATACCAACTAAGAAATACTGTTCAAGGCTTAGGCCTAAATCGATGTCAGATGAACTAATCAGGCTTATGGCAGAGAAGTAAAATGCATGGGACACATAAATTAATGGGTGACATGGAAGCCTATGATAGATATAGGCTGGTCTGTAACCAAATCACAAAGGAGATTAGGCAGGCAAAGGCAGATTATGAGAAATCTTTGGCAAAGGATGCAAAGAAAAACAGAAAAGAGTTCTTTACTTTTGTAAACTCTCGAAGGAAGGGGATGAATCAGATTGGCCCATTGGATATTGGTGGTTCAACTATTCATGATCCTGCTCAGATAGCTAACAAACTAATTCAATATTTTGCATCTACATTCACACATGAGGAGTTATTCAGGAAGGGGAATGCCATAGATGAAGTAAACACTGGCAGTGAGCAGATGATTTTGTAATAACTGAGAGGAAAGAGGAGGAGAAATTGAGGATAAACATAAAAAAGGCACCCCGGGGGGATGGGATCTATCCAGTTATATTAAATAAGGCAGCAAAGGAAGCAAGAAAACCCTTAGCCATAATTATGAGAGCTTCTCTGGACTCAGGGGAGGTACCCATAGACTGGAGATGTGCAAATGTTACCCGAATTCACAAAGGAGGATCAAAGGCTGATACCAGTAATTATAGACCTGTGAGTTCTGTTCCAGAAAAATTAATGGAGGCACTGGTTAAAGAAGAACTGCAGGATCATCTAGACAAGATTTCAATTATAGCTCAGACACAGCACGGTTTTGTTAAGAGAAAGTCTTGCCTGAGCAATTTGATTGGATACTATGATGTGGTTACAAAAGAACTGGATGCAGGAAAATTTCAATATTATATATTTGGATCTTAGAAAAGATTTTGATACTGTTGCACATGGAAGACTGCTGCACAAATTGGAGCAGTGTGGCACTGGAGGCAAATTGCTGCTATGGATAAAGGGATGGTTGAGGGGAAGAAGACAGAGGGTGGTAATTAATGGACACTGCTCAACGTGGATTAATGTTATTAGTTGAGTCCCTCAGGGTTCAGTATTGGGGTCCATTGTTGTTTTCTGTATTTATAAATAATATTGATGATGGTATATCAAGCTTAATGCCCAAGTTTCCAGACGATACAAAGGTTGGCAAGGTTGTTAAGGACATTACTGAAAGTGTGCTGCTGCAAAAGGATCTGGAAAGGTTCAGCAGATGCACTGAGAGATGGCAAATTAAGTTTAACATTGACAAATTTAAAGTACTACATATGGGAAAGAGTAACCCTAGAGTAACGTATCAACTCTGTGATACTAGGATCTGGGGGTACTAGGAATGAAAAGGATCTGGGGGTAACTGTGCAGGCGGATATGAAGTTTTCTGAGGAGTGGAGATGGGCAGCAAGAGAAGCTCATGGTGCTTGTCAATGATATACAGGAATTTTTCTAGCAGAGATAAGGAAGTGATTACTCCCTTGTATAAGGCTATGGTCAGGCCACACCTTCAGTACTATATATAGGTCTGGAGGCCTCATTTCAAGAAGGATGTAGAGCTGCTGGAACGAGTACAGAGAAGGGCAACAAGATTAGTGAATGGAACAAAGGGGTACTCTTACGAAGAAAGGCTTACGTTTTGCAAGTTACAGTGTCTGGAGACTAGGCACGGGCGATGTGATCTGATAGAGGGGTATAAAGCCTTGAATAGTTTGAGCATGCCCAATGCTGATGGGATTCTTCCTCTTCCTCAGAATAATCACCTGAGAGGGCAAAAATTCCAATTGAGAAAAGACAGATGTGCAGAAATTTGCCTTTAGCCAGCAGGTAGTTGGTTGGTGGAACAGACTTCCATTCCTTGTTGTGGAAGTTGACAGCCTAAATAAATTGACATAAGTTGACAGACTGTAACCTTATATTAGACTTTGTAACCTTGTATTAGCCTTTACTGTAAACCCCTGGCTTTTAGCCGTGAAGGGTATTGTGTACGGCATGTGTGTTTTGTATGCAATAAAGAATTCTTCTTCTTCTTCTAAATTTAAGGCTCAGCTGGACAGGTATTTCGAACGAACGGAGGGGTGAAATGAGAGTTTTTTTTTTTTTTTTTTTTTTTTTTTGGCTGATGCTGCATAAGCTTGCTTTCTTGCATCATATGCTTCTACTAATGCTAATGCTAACCATGCAGCCAACCTTTAGAAATTGAAAATCTGGAGACTTTTTTAAGGGATCTGACTTTAACTGGAACCTTTCATAACTTCATTCTGCCACTCTCTCTGTGCTGTTACCAGGTTTCCTTCCAAATTAATGGTAACTAACTGATGTGTCATATATACTGTGTCTGGTAAATTATGTATGTTATCATGAAATTGATGGGATACTATGACATGGTTACAAAGGAACTGGATGCAAAAAATTATTTTGATATCATATACTTAGATTTCAGGAAAGCTTTTGATACTGTTGCACATGAAAACTACTGTACAAATTGGAGCAGTATGGCATTAAGGTCAAATTGCTACAATGGATAAAAGAATGGTTCAGTGGGAGAAGACTGAGAGTGGTAATCAATGGACACTACTCTTCGTGGACTAATGTTATTAGTGGTGTCCCCCAAAGTTTGGTGTTGGGCCCATTGTTGTTTTGTATATTTATCAATGATATTGATAAAAGTATATCAAGCTTAATGTCAAAGTTTGCAGTTGATACAAAGGTTGGCAGGGTTGTTAATAACAGTAATAACAGTATGCTGCTGCAACAGGATTTGGAAAACTTAGGCAGATGGGCTGAGAAGTGGCAACTGAAGTTTAACATTGACAAATGCAAAATACTGCATGTGGATAGCAGTAACCCCAGAGAAATGTACCAACTGGGTGATGTGACACTCAGGGTAGTGGAGAATGAAAGAGACCTGGAGTTAATTGTGCAGTCAGATAAGAAGTTTTCTGAGTAGTGCAGATGGGCTGCCAGAGTAGATCATGAGGTGTAGTCAATGATATACAGGAATTTTGCAAACAGAGATAAGGAGGTGATTATCCCCTTGTATAAGGCAATGGTCAGGCCACACCTTGTGTACTGCATACAGGTCTGGAAGCCTCATTTTAGGAAGGATGTAGAGTTGCTAGAAAAGTATAGACAAGAGCAACAAGACTGGTGAGGGAAACAAAGGGGTGCTCTTACAAAGAAAGGCTTAAGTTCTGCAAATTGCATCATCTGGAGATTTAGGCACCTGCAAGGTGATCTGATTGAGGTGTATAAGACCTTGAATGGATTGAGCAGGCTCAATGCTGATTGATTTCTTCCTGTTGCTCAGATTACAAACCTGAGTGGGCATAAACTGAAATTGAGGAAAGACAGTTATCGAATAGATGTGTGGAAATTTGCCTTTAGCCAGTAAGTAATTGATTGCTGGAACAAACTTCCATCTGTGGTTGTGGAAGTTGATAGCTTAAATAAATTTAAGGCAGAACTAAACAAAGATTTGGAACAAATGGGTGGGTGAAATGTTTTTTTTTTTTTTTTTTTTGTCTGATGCTATATAAGCTTGCTTTCTTGCATCATACGCCTCTGCTAATGCTAAATGCAGTAAGTATATTTTAATGTTCTTTGCTCAGTTCCTTCCTCTCTATTCCTGTTCAGTTATGTAGTTAAAAGACACGACCTTGTTCAGGTTGACTATAGAAGATTAGGCCAATCCACACAAATGGGTTGGACTAATCACAGTAGAGTCACATTATTAAAAAAAATTCAGAGTAACAATGATTGAATACTAATCTCCAGCAAAAGTCATGAATGATTCTTACAAAAAAAATTTTGAAATTAAGATATTAAAAGTTAAATTTTTATTAAAAAGTCAAGCAGTAGTATTAGCAAAATGATGTAAGCAAAGCCCACTCAGCATCATCAAAAAAAAGGTATGTAAGTGTAATTTTTGTAAATTAAAACATACAAAATCCAGAAATCAAAAATGCAAACTGTTTTTTTTTTTTTTTTGTTTTTTTTTGTGTTTATAATTAGACAAACATAATTTCAAGATTATTATTAAAAGAAAGATTAACTACCATAAAAAATTAAAGTAAATGCTACAATTTGCATTATCTTTGGCAAGGTACTTTTTCACTACCTGAATATCAGGACACCTCAATATTAAAATAAAATAATATAGTATGAACCAGAGCTGTAATGCTCAATACAAATATAAAATAAAATAAGAAAAAAACAAAGCAACACAGCCTCAGAAATGCAATCACACGACCCCAATCTCAAAGGGACCTCCCCATAATCACTGAAATATGAGTGCCACTTCCAAATAAAATTATCCAAAGTCAAAAGAGCACACAAGTTTTCTGTTCAAAGGGACAATAGCACTTACAAATTTTTAAAAGGATTGTATTTCAGCCATTGGATGTTGACATTTAGCTAGCCATTCAAATCCAAAAAGAAATAAGGAACGAACTCAAATCATAAGGTTTGCCATAGCCTCTGCCTTCTACGTATTAAATAAGCAAACAAATGGAATGAAAATTTGAATATCAACGCAGCTAGTCAACAGGTCTAATACAAATAAACATTAAACAAAATCATAAGCAGAATTAGCATGAATCAAATAATGCAAGCCAAATGATAGAAAACATTAAAACATTAAGAATAAAGTGAGGGTGGTTGTGAGCATTAAACTAAAGAAAGAAATAAAGAAAGAACGAACATAGAAATCAAAGGAAAAAGAGGGGGGGTGGGGAACAAAAATAAATAACATAGATGATGTACATCCACATCAAAAGTAACTTTAATATAATTAGACAAACATGGTTATGCCTTCAAGACTACTATGTAAAAGAAATGCTAATTACCACAAAAGAAGTTAATGCCACATTAATAAATAATAACAAATAAATGATTTGTTTATTTCCATTAATAAACCAGATGTTTATTATGATTTGGTTTAATATTTATTAGGCATCAGGTATTTGCTGGGGAGCATGGCAGTAGGAGTCAAGAATATGAAAATTTCAGATTTTTTGACGGATATTGACAAAAAGGCAAGCCTCTACACATTAACTTGGTAGTGGAAACACCAAAGGACAAAGCCCTCAAGCTAGAGGGAAGGAAAAACAAATGGTTGCTTCTGAAAGTTAACAAGACACTACACTTAAGTAGCTAAATTATCAGTGGAAGGATTTTAATGGAAGGAAAGAACATTGGTGATCATCAGTTTGACCCTGGATAGATTGTGCAAGTCTCGTGGGGTAGAACTTTTCTCAGCATGATTTGTGCTTGTTAACAATAGACTGCTTCTACAGTGATAGGATACACTTAACTAGAAAGGGTGCAAGAATATTTGCTGATGCTATTGATGCCGCAGTAGGAAAACAGTTAGCTAGCTTTGGGGGAATACACAGACTAATACATAATACAACAATAACCACACACAAAGGTGAAAGTGATTCTTGCACTGCTTCTGTTGGAACATGCAGCAGCCCAGAAAGCAAGATACCAGGTTTTCTTAAGTCTGCTGTGGGTCATCGTGGAACATGGAAGCACGTGGGCTGTGTTGCAGGAACCATTTAGTTACTCTACTCTTACCAATGCTAGGAGCATAGTAAATAAATTTGATGAATTCAGATGGTCAAGTGATCAAATGCAGACATTGTGGTGATATCAGAGATATGGCATAACTCAGATATAAGGATATAGAATTTGAATATGGGGAGTACAATTTGTACAGAAAGGACAGACAGAGGGGTTATGCTCTTAGTTAAGAAACACATGATCTCTAAGGCAATTCATCCATTTGACATGGATGGCCAGTGTAATTTGAGTCAGTTTGGTGTGACATAAGCAGTGGGAAAACAAATATGAGAATAGGAGTGCATTGTAGGTCTAATGATTGTGATGAGTACAACAAACAACTATACAGAGAAATAGTGGGCCAGTAAATCAGAACGTCTTATGAGGGATTTTAACTTTCCGGACATTGACTGGAACGTGTGGGTTGGTCACTCACACACGAGTAAGACTTTTGTAGATATATTGGATGACTGTTTACTACAGCAGCATATTAGATAGATAAAAAAAGACAGCAATACCCTTGATCTGATTACAACATTGATTCAGCTTGCATTAAGAATCTTCAGATAAAAGGACCACCAGGTGGCAGTGATCACAGTGTATTGAGTTGGGATTTACTTAAAGATGTAACTACCATCAAATGTAAAGGGAAGGTTTTTGCTTTCATAAAGCAGTATGGGGTGGTTTCAGACAGTTTTTAAATTCTATACAGTGGTACCAACTAATGATATTACCAGCAACAAATTCTAAATGGGAAGCATTCATGGAAATAATCATAGAAGCTACTAAGCTTTTCATACTAACTAAGAAATACTGTTCAAAGCTTGGACCTAAATGGATGCAACCGAACTAATGAGACGTGGCAGAAAAGAAAAATGCATGTAAAATTTTAGGTGATACAGAAGCCTATAGGAGATATAAACTAGCCTGCAATCAAATAACATATGAGGATAGGCAAGCCAAGGCAGATTATGAGAAATCTTTGGCAAAAGATGCAAAGAAAAACAGACTTTACTTATGTAAACAGTAGTAAGAAGGGGTTGAATCAAAAGGTATCGTCACCGGGTGGGAGAGGCCTGGCTTCGAACTCCGTTGATGACGCGTTTACATGATGTCAATTGTTTAACTGTTGATGATCCTGCTCAGGTTGCTGACGAATTGAATTACATTCGCGCATCAAGAATATTTTGGAGAATGGGATGCCAGGTGATTATTAAACTCTTAACAAGGAGCTAAATGATTTTGTGATAACCAAGAGGAAAGTAGAGGAGACATAGTCTAAATTAAACATAAAGAAGATACCTGGGGTGGACGAGATCTATCCAATTATGTTAAGGAGGCAGCAAAATCTTCTCCATAATTATGAGAGTATCTTTTGATTCTGCAGTGGACCCAATAGAATGGAGAAGTGCGAATGTATCCCCAAGTAACAAGGGGGCGGGATCAAAGGGTGACATGAGTAATTACAGACCTGTTAGCTTAATTTCTATTCCAGGGAAAATAATGGAGTCACTGGTTAAAGAAGTAATGCAGAAACATCTAGACAGGAATGCAGTTATACTTATGACAGAGCATGGCTTTGTTAAGGGGAGATATGTTGTCTCGTCGGTTTTTTTTTGGATACTGTTATGCAGTAACAAAGGAACCAGATGCAAAACATAATTTTGATATCACATACTTGGATTTCAGGAAAGCATTTGATACTGTTGCACATAAAAGACTGCTGTACAAATTTCAGCATTGTGGCATTAAGGGCAAGTTACTGCTATGGATAGTGGGGTGGTTGAGTAGGAGAAGACTGAGTGTGCTTATCAATGGACACTGCTCTTTGTGGGCTAATGTTATTATTGGAGTTCCACAGGGTTAGGTGTTGGTGCCCATTGTTTTCTGTATTTATTAATGATATTGTTGAAAGTATATCAGGCTTAATGCCTAAGTTTGCAGATTATACAAAGATTGTCAAGGTGATTAATGACAGTAATGAAGGTATATTGCTGCAACAAGATCTAGAAAAATTAGGCAGATGGACTGAGAAATGGCAATTGAAGTTTAACTTTGACAAATCATGGTACTGCATATGTGTAGCTATAATCCCAGATTAACATACCAACTCACTTAGTGGAAAAGGACCTGAGGATAATTGTGTAGTTAGATATGAAGTTCTATGAACAGTGCAGACAAGCTGCCAAGACAGGTCATAGAGTGTTGTCACGATATACAGGAATTTTGCTAGCAGGGATAAGGAGGTAATTATTCCATTGTATAAAGCAGTGTTCAGGCTATATCTTGAGTACTGCATGCAGGTCTGGCGGCCTCGTTATAAGAAGGATGTAGAGCTGCTGGAACGGTTACAGAGAACAGCAATGAAATTGGTGAGGGGGAACCGGGAGGTGCTCTTTCCAAGAAAGTCTTCAGTTTTTCAAATTGCAGAGTCTAGAGACTAGGCACCTGCAAGGTGGTCTGATTGAAATGTTTAAGGCTTTGATTGGCTTGAGCAAACAATGCTGATAGTATTTTCCTCTTCCTCAGACTGCACTAGGAGGCATAAATTCAAACTGGGGAAGGATGGTTCAGAATAGATGTGTAAAAGTTTACCTTCAACCAATGGGTGGTTGAGTGCTGTAACAAGTTTTCATCCATTTATGTGGAAAACTAGACAAACAGGAAAACTGTTGGAGGGGATGGAAGTGGATTCTTCTTTTTTTCTTTTTTTTTTTTGACTGATGCTTGATAAGCTTGCTTTCTTGCATAATTTGCCACTACTAATACTTTGCCAGATCCTGAATGGGGGAGTAGTAATACTATTATAAAATTCAATTTACTGATCTCCTCAAGAGAAAGTGCACAAACTCCTGCCATTTGCTTCATCTGTGCTCCAAATATCAAGTTGTATGCGTGCTGTGCACTAAGTTCTGCAGAGGATGCTGGCAAAGTGAAACAAGCACTTCCTTCTCTCTGGACTGCAGTTCACAGGGCTAACCTGACAGGCTGGAGTGGCAAGGAGTTCCCCATAAGGGGTAAGTATTCAGTATTTTCTGCTCTAAATATAGGAATATCATCACTATATCATAGTGCACTAACCCCACTTACAGTAATATCTTTATCCAGATAACTTTATAGTAATGCAAACTTGTAAATGTTAATCCATCTGGTGATAGCATGTCTTTAAGTCTAATGACCATAGAGAATTCATGGCAAGTGTTGATAGTATTACAGCAAAAAATGAAATGGGCTAGTTCAGTGTCCATGCTGAATTCAGAAAAACAGCTGAGTAGTAATTTTTTGAGCATGCATCCAAAAACAGCAAGCTTAGACCAGCTGAAGCAGAGATGCTCAATGAATTCAGTTTAGAAAACAGTCTGTCAACGTTCAAATTTTCATTTTGTGTTATGTTTAGTTATTTCATCTGTAAAGGGCAGTGTCCATGGCATACTTTATGATTTGAGTTCATTTGATATTTTATTTTTGTGTTTGGATTTGTGTATAGATATAGGAACATCTATTGATATTTGGCTGATTAGTGGTTAACGGCTGAAATATAAACATTTATTTTTGTAATTTATGAGTATTATTGACTTCTGAGGAGGTAGTGAGCTCATGAGTTCTCTGTCTTTTGTTAATTTTATTTGTAAATGGCAACTACTACTTTAGCTGTGGGAAAAGCACACTTGCACTACTTCTGAAGGTGAATGTTGTATCTTTTTCTTGTATTCTGATTTTATTTTATTTAAATGTTGAGGTATTCAGATAGCAGTATAGTACCTTTACTAAGAATAACCTTAACTGTAGCACTAACCTCTTTTGTGATATGAAGTGTTATTTATTTAATTTTTTTTCTTTATTTATTTATTTTTTATTATTAGTTATTTTTTAATTCTCATTTATTCCAGTTATTTTTTAATTCTGATTTATTCCAGTTCATTTTCAATTTTATGTAAGCTTTTGGAAGTTTATAACATAGCTTCCAAAAGATTTTCTCTGAAATATTATCAATTCTACACTGCTAACATGGCATATGATAGACACTATTTCTTTTTAATTATGCTTCTTTTTTTTTTTTTTTTTTTTTTATTTGTAAATGAAATCAAATTCTGCTATGTACCTTTACCCACCAATGTTCTCCGTTTATACAGTATTCTCTGTCTTCATTTTGATATATTATGAGAGATTAATTTTTTGTTTGGCATTTTACAGACACTAGCAAGAGTTGTCTAATCTTGTCAGAAAGCTTTGGCTTCACTGGCTAAATATAACAGTTGACAAAAACACAGGTGCTCACATAGTGTCTGCCAGATGCCACACAAGCATATGTGTTTCAGTTTGGGGAATGAGTGACCTTAAAATGCAATAAAAAGTTTATCATTATTATCAGTTTTTCATTTATTTTTGTTCAGTATCTGACAGTTTGAGTTTAACAAATCATAACAGAATGCAGTTTTCAATTTATTAGTAAAAAATGCTAAAAAAAATTTTTTTTATATAATTAAAACAAAGTCTCACAGATGCCACACAAACAGATTTGTTCCATTTAGGGACAGAGTAACTGAGTTAAGCCAAATTTGAAGCAAGATCATGTACAAAAAAAAAAAAATCAGTTACGAACCATTTTCTTTTGTGCCCAAGGTGTATATATATATATACAAAGGGTACTAGGAAAGTTTTGCAATACAGCTTTGTTTATTTAATTTTTTCAAAGTAATTTCCTCTACATTCAATACACCTCTCCATCTCCGAAACCAATCTTTAAACCAGTTCTGCCAAGTTTCACTAGGGAGTAAAGCACACTCGTTGTCCCAAGCCCGTAGAAGGTCCTCATCACTGGAAAACCGCCTCCCTTTTAGCTTCATTTTCACATGCGGGAACAGTGCAAAGTCGCAGGGAGCAAGGTCTGCACTGTAGGGAGGGTGCTCGAGAAGTTTCAGTCCTGTCGTGGTCAAATATTCGGTGCAGGCTTTGGCGCGGTGAGCTGCAGCATTATAGTGATGGAGGTACCAGGTGTCCATTCTTGACTTTGGCCGCAGGTTCTTCATAGATCCAATGACTTTAGGCAGGCATTGTTCAGTATACCACTTAGCTGTGACTGTCTTCTGCGTGTCCAAAACGACACGTTCCACAATTCCACTCGATTTGAAAAATACAGCTATCATTTTCTTCTTTACAGATCGGGATTTTCTGACAATTACGATGTGTCGTCATCATCAAAGACCCAAACTTTGTTTTGAGCCTTGGTCGGCAGATCATAATAGTACAGCCAAGTCTCGTCACCTGTCACGATGTTGTTCACATACCGAGATTGTCCCTTATCAAACTTTTTTAATATCTCCCGGCACCAAGTCACACGTCGTGTCATCTGCTCTTCAGTCAGTTGATGCGGCACCCAGAGAGAACAAAGTTTCTTCACGTGCAAATGATCTTGCAGAATCGAACGCATTGCTGGTGCATTTAGGCCCAAAGTATCCTCTATCTGTTGGTAGGTCACTCTCCTGTTTTCGTCAAGCATTTTCCTCACAGCAGTAACGTTTTCCTCCGTAACTGACGTTCGTGGCCTTCCCGGCCTCTCCGAATCCTCCAGAGTGAAATTTCCCCTTTGGAATTCTCTATACCACCTGAATATCGTTGTACGATGTGGACAATCATCATCTAGTGCAAGAGTCATTTCTTCTAAGCACTGGTCTATGGTTAAACCACGCACGAAATTATACCGCAAAACTGTCCTTATCTCATTTCGTGACCACGATGCCATCGCAAGCACTTTACACTCTCACTACTAATGAATAACTGAGTCCATCGACTTGCCGCGGCGGCTACTATGCACGTATGAACATGTCTCAACATGCAGCAACAAGCAGCTTCCTGTGATTCATTGTTGCGTCATATTGCAAAACTTTCCTAGTACCCTTTGTATGATGGTTTCAAGACAGATATCACTGTTCAGAAGCTTTTATGGCAGTTACAAATAGATTTTTTTTTTCTTTAAATTCTGTTAAAAGATCAAATAAACACAAAAAAAAAAAAAGGTTCTGTTTATAAAAAAGGTTTTATATTCTGGCACAACTACCAGGTTCAAAGGAGTTTACAATTAATCATTTCAACGATGCATATTTAAATGTCATGTGGACTTGGATCATAAGCCACTCAAATGCATGTGTTAGTGCACTTTATCATCCAGCAAAGGTGCTGTAGTAATATAATTTTCAAAAAAAACAATTCTATGTGAGTAATGCAAACTTTTGTTTTTATCCATTGCACAGCACCACTTTCCTCAGTTTATAATGCTGTTGCCAATAGATGAATTTCCTTGAAATTTTGTTAGTAGATACTATATGTATTGAAGAAAGAATATATAATAATTTTATTTCAAAAAAACAATGAATTGTGTTTAGAAAATAATGAATTATGTTTTTTGAAAATTATCAAACTACAGTTCATTTTGAGAACATGCATTTCTTTTTATTTGCACACAAATAGTGTTTTATTTCTGTTCATGCCTGATATAAATATGTGGGGGAATGCAGCTACCTTAGCTAAATGAATTGCCTACAGCTATTACATGCCCAGCCTTACACTCTGGAAATATCCAGTTAATGAGCAGCTCCTTTCTGAAGCAAGCCTTAGTGTGAGCAACTCCCCTTATGTTGATAATAAACTAAAAAGGCTTAGTAATATCATTTTTCTTGTTTGCACGATAACAGATTTTTGGAATTTTCAATTGAGAAAGCAAAACACTCTTGTTGATATTTATTGGCAGTTTTTGAGCTGTACGAACAGAGTAGTTAAAGAGCATGGAATCACTGAAATTTGTGCAAGTGTGGGATTTCAAAGCCCTCACATCCCCGGTTAAATTTTTTCAAAGTATCCATTTCCATAGCACTAGGTGGAAGTTTATTCCAACGATCAATTAGTCTTTGGCTGAATGCAAATTTTGTATATTTATTCTGCAACAAACCTTTTTAGTTTAAATTTGTCTCCTTCTGTGTCTATCATTCAAAAATGAGTGAAGTTGCCATCAGCATTTAGTTTACATAGCCCTTTTAAAGTATTATTCATTTAGGTCTGTGGGGATACTGTAATGGCATAATCACCTCTTTATCCCAACCATAAAGTTCCTGTATATCGACAGAACCCTATAGGACCGTAGCTTTCTCGAATTCAGTACTACCCAAATGGTATATTATTCAAGGATTACTGCTAGCCAAACATTATTACCTTAAATTTATCAATTTAAACATTAGTTGCCATATTTCAGCCCTCTCCCATTCAGTTTTCTCAATCTTGAAGTAACCACTGTGTCCACCTTTGTATTAACACCAAATTCGAAATACCTACATCAGTATCATCAATATTAGAAACAGTAAGAGGACCAAAACTGACTCCTGTGATTTCTTTTACTGCATAACCATCCCTTTATCCACATTAGTAACTTGCTCCTAATGCCAAATTGCACCAGTTTATACCACAATCATATCTGTGGCACAGTATCAAAGGCTTAAATGAAATCTAAGAATAAAAATTATTCTTTGTATCCATTTCCTTTGTGAAGACCTCATAGTTAATTAGATTGAACTATGAGGTCTTCACAAAGACCTCATAGTTCAATTAGATGGAATTAAACAAATCCATGCAGCACATGCTTCACAAAGACCTCATAGAATTAATTAGATGGAATTAAACAAATCCATGCAGCAAATCCACAAAAAACAAATCCACAAATCCATTGGCCAGGCATGATCGACATTTAACAAATCCTTGATAGGAGGGACTGGAGCATTATGGCTCCAGTCCCTCCTATCAAGCTGACTTTGCATTACTTCTTTTAACTATTGATTTATTTTTCCTAACATGAAGGTCAGACTTACAGGTCTGTAGTTATCCACTTCGCCATTGCGAATAGGAGATACATTTGCACATCTCCAATCTGTAGGGACCTCTGAATCTAAGGATGCTCTCATTATTATAGCCTCTTTTTCAGCTTCTTTTAATATGGTTGGATAGATTTCATCAGCCCTAGGTACTTTGTTCACTTTTGGCCTCAGCAGTTTTCCTTCCTTCCATTATCATAAAACTATTTAATTTCCAATCCACATATTAGATAGACTTTGCTAATCCTGTCTCTATAAACTTCATGCATGAAATACATGCTGTTTATTCAATTTATCAGAAATATGTATGTACAGAATCAAAGATAGTTATGCTATTCATATCCAGTGGACCAGTATGCTTCTTCATCCCTTTGCTTCTATTGTTAAACCCAAACAAAGAAAATTCCTTGCTACTTTGTGCATTCCTAACCAATTACTTCTCAGGATCTGCTTTATCTTGCCCTACCCCCTGCCCTGAGTTACTTGATTACAAAATAGTTTATACCTACTGTAGGACTCTGTATCCCACGACAATTTATAATGTATTTTTAGTTTCTACCACTAAGCTCCTCAGTTTAGCTGGCATCCATTTGGTATAAAATATTTAGTGGTATCTGGTTACCTTTCTGAACACTTCACATTTGGTTTACACTTTTTTTGAAAACAATTTTAAAATTGTCAGAGCCTATTATAATCACCTTTGCAGAAACAAAATTTCACTCCATTATCACTACCATCTAAAGGTTCCTTAAGCTTTTGTTGCTAATGTGGCACCTGACAGATGCCACTTTTTAAAATATTTTTTTTAATCTAGAAATAAAATCAGATCCTTCCAAAAATCAAATCTTTCCAATGTTGTTTTCCCCATCAATATTGTCTGTCTGATTACACAGTATTTTCTGTTCTCATTTTGATATACCATGAGATGCCAGCAAGATCTAATCTTGTCATAGAGCTTCGGTTTCTTAGGCTGAAGACAGCTGACTGAAATACAGCTATTGCATCTGCTGGACACAACTCAAGCATGAGGTTGAATTCGAGGGATGATGGCATCAAAAATTCCAAAAAATGCAGTGAAAACTTTCTTATTTCATTTATTTTTGTTTGATATTTTGTAATTATTAATTATGATTTAACAAATCATAATTAACAGAACACCATTTTAAATTCAGTTAAAAGATTTTTTTTTAACTGAATTTTACCTATAATGTGAGCATTTTATGACCTAACTAATACTTTAAGTCCCCAACTATGCTTTAGTAAAATGTGAGCTCGCGTGAAGTGATAATAGTGTGTTTCCACCTTAACCCTGTGAAGTTCTTTACAGAAAATTTCAATTTGACCATTATCATGGTGCTGACTAAGAAAATAAGTGATAGCAGTACTAGTAAATCTACCAAGAAAAGGAAAGTGATCGATTTGCATCAGAAAATTAAAATAATAAGAATGTATGAAAAAGGTCAAACATTAACAAGTATCATGCAGAATTTAGATGTCAGTGTCAACAGTGAACACAATAATAAAGGACAAAGATAGAATATGAGAAGCGGTGAAGGGGTTGGCACCAATGAAGTCAACTAATAACCAAGGCTACGTAATATATATATATCAGTTTTTACAGTACAATAACATGTTCTTTCTTCCTTTTATGTTTTCTTTTCTTATGTGCCACTCCAGCTACTTCACAGCTGTCCCCAGATAGTTTTTAATTGAACTAATTAAAAATATATAACTATTTTTCTATGTATATAACTAATATATTTTATTCGTTATATAAATAGCACTAATAATACAATACTATAATATAATACTAATATGCACTAACACTAGGTGGTAGCTGGCTCTCATCAACCAGTGCAGTATCACCATTTTGCTTATTGGAGGCTTGAAGTAGTGAAACCCATGTTTAGTTTCCAGAGCAAAGTTTTCGGCATCCCTCCCCAATACTTCTCCTTCACCCCATGCATACTATATATATTACAGGCTTAAAACCCAGTCCACTCAAAAAGCACATGCTATGTCAGGCCTTAATCTTGAGTGTCATAAGTTATGCCTAGATCTGATGACAAACATTGAAGATAGTGAACAAATCGCCAGACATTAAATAGTAAAGAACACTTTTAATTGAAAAATAACACTTTCTCCAAATATTAAATAACTGAATACTCATGTAAAATCATGTGCCACTACTATGAAGAAAGTGAACATGCAGAACCATCTAATATTGGCATTTAAGCACATATCATTAAACTTGTTAAGTCCATAACTGGAAAAAAAAATAAAGTAACGTCTGCATATTTGAAAAATTAACTTGGCGCATCCAGGAAAGATTGAATATGTGGGCTGCACAACTTGGATAATTGGATACCTTAGAGGAGACTTCAATGAGGTGCATAAGACTAAGTGGTAAAATGAAGAAGGGCAGAATTTTCAGTCACTAATTTGATGAGTCAGAGTATTATTATTAATAATAATAAGTGAACCTTGTAAATGATTCCAGGACTGAGGTTCATAAATTCAAATTACAGGTGAAGAGGTTTAGACTGGATTGCAGGAAGTTTTCTTTTAACTTACAATTGTTGATTTACTAGAATAAGTTGCATCTGTAGGTGGTTCAAGCTGACAGATTTTCAAATTTCTTCTGCCAAACAGTATGGACCTCCTCAGATTGTGTTCTCTAAGCCTGGAATTAAACAATAAGATTTGCATCGTATAATTCCTCCTATTGTGTCAAGAAAGAATTGCAAATATATTTTACCCTCTCATATTTTTTCAGCATTAGCCTGTTAGGTTAATTAATGATTCATCTCTAACAGAGTCTCTCCACTTGCTGTCTCATAGGCGTACTGTTTCTGCTGCATGCCTCTTCTACAGATATTTCCACGGGCACTGTTCTTCTGAATTGGCTTCCATAATTCCCACTCTCGCTTTCAAAACAGTCCGAACACGTGCCACCAACAACCATTTACTGTCCAACTTCAAACTCACAGAACCAACTTTTCATCTTCCTCATTTATTCATTCAGCTGCCGTTTTCTGGAACAACCTTCCTTCATACATATTTCCTGAAAATTACAGTCTACAGAAGTTCCAAGTCCAATGTCAATAAATATCTTCTTTCGTCTTCTCAACCTCCAACCCAAGCACGGTACTAAATACTATAGGTTCTAATACCTCTCATTTGGGGTTTACATAAAAAAAAACAGTTACCTTACCTTTTAAGGCATTCCAGTTCTGTTCTATCTTTATTGTAAAATATATTCAGTGTCCTGTATAGTTAAATCCTCTCATAAAGACTACCTTCTGTTGAACCAGATATGTATTGATAGACTGAAATTGAAACTGAAATTCATTGAAACAATGAATTAGTTATGGTGGCGACACAAAGGCAAAGCAGCTAGGCAAACTTAACATGTGGCAGATTTCTCCACAAAAATAGAGAACTTCATACATACCCCTTGACAATCACTCTCAGCTGCAACAGCAGAGGTGTTAAATGTTGCAAGACCCATTAACCTCTCAACCAAATGCTAACCAACTTTTACTTGAGCAGGGTACTCAAGAGGTACTCTTTCACTCAATGGGATGAAGAAGACCACATACTGGTTTTGCCATAAGAGAAGGGGGCTGATGCTGCATACACTACTTACCTTTAGCCAAGTGTTCCTTTAAACTGTTTAGTTCTTCAATTGAGAAATCACTACGCAGGATGATGCAAAAGTTAGCATTAGCAGAGGCATATGATGCAAGAAAGCAAACTTTCTTGCATCATATGCCTCATCATTCAAAAAAAAAAAAAAAACAGACAACACGTCTCTGATATCCCAACAATATCTGCCTTTGATGTTTTGACCAACACCTCAAATTCATTTACCAAACTCCTAGCATTGGTGTACACGCAAGTATACATGCACCTGTTCTTATTCTGAGCTACCCTAACACAACCCATGTATTGTTCTACAATGACACCCAGAAGTCTCTGAAATCCCCTGCACTTTGTTTTGCAGGCTGCTGCTCATTCCAGTAGAAGCAGTGCAAAAATCATTTTCACCTCTGCCTGCAGCTACTGTTAATCTTTTAGTCCATGTATCCCCCCCCCCCCAAGCTAACAGTTTTCCGACCAACTTAACACTTCCTTGATAGCATCAGCAAATATTCTTGTACCCTTTCTATTTAAGTTGTATACTATAGAGAAAATTAAAGTATTTCAACTGCTATTTGGAAACAATTTTATCAATTAAATAAATATTAGAATTCTTATTAACACCTAATGCTGATCTCTAAACCCTGATATTTTTTACTTGAATTGGTTTTGGGATGTTAAACATATATGACTGATTTCAAATAAAAGAAATGAAGAATGAAATCCAATAACACAGGTGGCTGATTTATAAAGTCCAAAATTATGGTGCACTGGAACCACACTTTGCCCAATGGAATTCTATCCAGAATGGGCATTTAGAAATGCAGACACCTCATAAAAATAATAAAAACTGAAACAAAGATGAGAGAACCTATACCTGTAAAAAAAAAAAAAAAAAAATCCCTTAAGTATCTTTCAGTTTTTATGAAGTTTCTGCATCCACCTATCGGACTTCAATGATTTATTGCTTGAATACAGGCAGCAGTTTTGTGGTTAAGGACAGATTCTAACTTTACCAACAATAATTAGAACTTTATTATTTTTTATTTCTGGTTTCAAACAGGTAATAGTAGTTCCTGACAAACAACATTGCTGTCGTATCTACAATGCCAGTATCTACAAAAGTGTTTAAAAATTTTAATTAGAAATAATTGTATAATTTCCATGTTTCTTATATTTGAAGTAAAAATGTATTACTTTGTATTTGGATTCAAATGTAAATTTATGACATTTGACCATGAAAAGGCAAAAATTCCCATAAAGGTGATTAAAAAGAAGGTTCCATATACTTTTTTTTTTTTTTTTAATTTTCTGTAAGGGATCACTTCCAAGTATACAATTTATATGGAACCATATGGAAGTTTTAATAGTATATTCTAGATCTTTATTCTAGGCTGGCTTAAAATGAATCTGATCATATTATTTACATACATTAGGAAGCCTTTCATGTAAGTATGGAAAAAAAAAAAAAAGGCTGCACTTCATTTTTATCCTAACCAATGCAATTTGACTTATTCAGGTGAGAAAATAAAATGTAACAGACTGTTCCTCTCCAGATCATACTAAAATCTTTGTTATCATTGGATTACTACAAGATCTACCCATATAGAGATGGCATCTCTGTAGCCAGGTGGGAAGGAACAGCAGCGGTGCGTAGCACCTGCTTCTTGATTAGACTGGGGTTCGAGCCCATCACCACCAAATATGGAGGATACGGAAAGGTCAAGGGAATGACCACCGCATATTTCCGGAGCAATATGGCCTTAGTTGCTAATGCTCCTAAATAACAAACAACAAACCCATATAGAGTGGCTTCTGCAATATTGTGAACCATGAGGAACCATATAAATTGAAATAGCATGGTATAATCCATTTCTGGTGACAAAAGGGAGCCAACCTGCCAATATCTACAGCCATATGCAAGAGGTTTGTGGGATACTTAAAAATGCAACTTTTGCCTGATGTGAATGGTGTTGGGTGACCACAAGCATCTTCCTTAATATTAACAGGACTGCAGATGTCTTCTCTACCACACTGTTGTGTATGCACACAAGGAATAGCTGCATTACCATCATTAGGAATCGCAATACAAAGCATATGACATGCAATGGAAACATTTCTCCGCCCCAACATCACCGAAGTCCTGTCCTTTTCAAGTGTACATGAAGTGATGTTTGTCTTTAATCACTAACAGAATATATTACACATCAACATATTTACAACCCAGTCTCAATCAGAACTAGAACACTCTCTTTGTACTTTCACCTTATCTCACCCCTCATGACTTTCACATTTTTACACCAATTGGTTCCAGTCAGATGATGTGGAAGAGTTAGTATCAAATTCTTTTGAAAAGAACTGTTATTAGGCTGCAAAGGTTACTGATTTTCTTGTAAAATTGTAAAATATTAATACATGTGCATTAAGAGCTAAACAGATTTGTTTAGGTAAATGAATGTTTAATGTGTGTTATATCTTTGCTTTTCATTCTATGAATGGTTTATATTAGCGCACCTGGAATTGGTCTTTAAAAAACTTTACAAGCTGGGAGGGAAGGTTTATAAATCAATCATGTGACTATTAAAACAAACTCTGGTCGTGTTTGAACATAATAAAGCACTCAAAACCTACATTGATATTATGCTTATTTCTTAATTGGAAAAACAGTAAAATGTCGGTTATCTGGAAGTCAGTTATCCAGAAAATTTGAAAGGCTGATATTTCTAATTTTTTATTAATTAATGTAGTACAGTAAGTTCCGGCTATAGTGATCATGTTTGCAAATTGAATTTTGATTGTAATAAGTGAAAGATCGATTTACTGCCTGTTTATAACAGATTGTACAAACAAAAAGTCCAATAAACCAAAAACTGCAAATTGTTTTTAGTGTTCTATGGTTGTGACCTCTAGAATTCTGCAACCTTCAGAAATGTGCTTTAGAAAAATATCAGAGACTACTGCATTTTCTCAGAAACCATGAGTGAATTTCAGATTAGTTCAGCTCCAGATTTGGTAAGAATAATATTGGCCCGAAACTGCGATTTATTATTTTTCTCAATTTTTTATGGTAAAAATGTGAATGGAAAGAAAATGTGTTGCAACAAAAAACGGAAATTATTAATAGAATTAGAAAAGGTGAAAATTTAGGAAATCTCTCCAAAGAGTTTAATGTGGGGGGCTTCAACAATTTATGACATCAAAAAAATTTCCAATTCTATAACAGAATTTCTATCAGTTGTGGATAGTGAAGGAGTATCTAGCAGGGAAAACAAAATGTTGAAACCTGAAAATGCTGCTTTAGACAGTGCATTCACTTTATTTTATTTATTTGTTTGTGTTTGTTTTCTTCAGAGTGAAGTTTAGGTGAACCAGTGTCTGGCCCAGTGTTGTGTGAAAAAGCATTGGATTTTAATGGAAAATTGAGAGGTAATGAAGATTTTAAGGAAAGCACAGGCTGAATGAAAAATTGAGACATGGTATACGTTAACTAGATATTCAAGGCGAGTAACTTTCTGCAGACGAATCGGCAGTGGTGTCCTTTGAATGGGAAATTTTCTTTAGTTATAGCAAATTATGAGAAAGAAAACTTTTATAATGTTGATGAGACGGGCTTATTATGGAAAGCATTACCGAGAAAAACCCTATCCACTAAAAGAGAAGTGCCTGCACCAAGTTTTAGAGAGTTACAATTGCTATATGTACAAATGCCACTGGGATGCACAGATAGTCCGTGCTCGTTATCTGCAAGTCGAAAAAACCGAGAGTGAGCATTTAAAAATCTTTCTAATTTTCCTGTTTTGTATAAAAATGCCTTTCTGTTTTCCGAGATTTGCTTATAATTTTTTTATTTAATTAATCTTATTTAATTTAGTCATAAGGTACGATTAAATTTATTTATTAAATATTAAATTTAATATTATATAAATTATATAAAATATATTTTTATATTTTATTATTTAATATTTTATGGCCTGGAGGGTAGGCACCTGTGAGGTGATCTAATTGAGTTGTATAAGGCCTTGAATGGGGTGAGCAAGCTGAATGCTGATGGGATTCTTCCTCTTTCTCAGACTAAGAACCTGAGGGGGCACAGTTTCAAATTGAGGAAATAGTTGTAGAATAGATGTGCGGAAATTTGCCTTTAACCAGCGGGTAGTTGATTGGTGGAAGCGGCTTCCATCTTTTGTTGTGGGAGCTAATAGCCTAAATAAATTTACGGCTTAGCTAGACAGACATTTGGAACGAATGGAGGGGTAAAATGAGAGGGGTTTTTTTTTCTGGCTGATGCTGCATAAGCTTGCTTTCTTGCATAGTATGCCTCTACTAATGCTAATATAAAATTTAATTTATATTAATTATATTTAACCTTTATTTTTAATCTTAAAAATTATCCAGAAAATTCTCCGGAAGAGGTCTGACATCAATTATTCCGGATAACTGACGCTCTACTGTATGTACATAATGGAGTCAAACATTTCATAATAGTTTCTTACCACCTCTTCAGTGACTGAAAAGATTAGAGGATGGTTGATAAGGATTGACTAGGTCATAGTCCACTTCTTAGTTGGGGTAGGGAGGTTATTTGGTTGGAGGATTGGTTGTAGTTAACCTAGAAACAGAAGATATTAATTAAACAATTTTTTTTATTATTTCTATTTATTTAATTTTTATCACATATCCTTAAATGTGTATCAATAGCCCCATTACCTGCAGTACTGATATCTCAGGGCATAAGTAAAGCCTTCAATCGAGACTATAAAAGATAATCACTTAGACCCTTGTCCACCAAACCATCTAGTAACAAGTCGAAGTAAACCACAATTTATACAGGGTGTTTCAAAAATGACGGTCAATAATTTAAAGATGAAAAGTACAAACTAAAATAAGCAAAAAAGTCCCAGTGAACATCGGACTCCAAATGAACCGTTTGAGATAATGCACATTTTCTGTTAAGATCCACCACTGACTATGAGAGCACTAGTTTAGCAAAACGCTCTGAATCCTTTGCTAAAGGTGGTTTTATTAAACATAATAATACATTTTTAATTTTTGGTTTCAACACTACACGATTTTACAGATGTTCTTTCTAACAACGTCAGGTGTTATGCTTCTGGGCCTACCTGCTCGTACTCCATGTGCGAAGTGCCCTTGTTTTCTAAGGCATTGATGCACCTTGATGAATGTGCACCTGTTGGGCTGCCTTCGGCAGAGAAATGCTTCTTGGTACAAACATGCAGCCTTGAGTGCACTGTCGTTGGCTTTACCATACATGAAGTGCATGTCTGCATACTCTTCATTGCTGTAACCTCCTTCGATGTTGACTATCCTTTGACAAGTACTAGTATTCCTGCTACGTCTCAGAGCATTGAGAGAGGGGAAACATCGAGAATGAGCATAATCTAACCTAAACAAACAAGTCAATGGTAGATCCCAACTCTGTACAGTTCAACTTGTCAGTGGTGGATCCCAACTAGAAATGTGCAATATCTCGAAAACGATTCACTTAAGGACCCATGTTTGCTAGGCTTTTTTTGCATACTGTTGTCTGTACAGTTCACCTTTAAATTACAGTAAGCCCCCGCTATTCGCGGGGGTTACGTTCCTGAGAAATGCCACGAATACTGAGTTATGGCTCCCGTAGTAATAAAGGGGTTCCGTTCCAAAGTATGAAATATATAAGAAAAACTAGTCTAAAATTTTGTCTATGTATGTATTATATGTACCTTCAATAATATGACTATGTACATAGTGAAATGCAAGCATAAGGCATCGAAATGAAAATAAGAAACAATTTAATATTAAATGTAATATTTATTAGAAATTTCAAACAAGTCTTTCAATCCAGCGCTTTTGCTTTAGCTAAAAAACTTATTCCGCCAGTTCTATCACCAGTTTCGCTAAAGTGTTGATAAAGGTGTTTTTGCCTTTTCACGAATGATGAAATGGGAAATTTTATTTTGAGTTCGGTCTTCTATCCACAGATTTAAAGCTTTTTCCATTTTTACTAATTTAACATCATGAGTTACAGAGCAAATTTTTGAAGCAAATAGCGCATTTTCACGGACACTGTGGCAGATTTTTTCTTCCGATTTTTTGATTGATCGTACCATTGGCTCATTGATTTTATATTGTGTTGCCACTGAGGAGACACTTTCGCCATTAGAAATTTTGTCTAATAACTCAATTTTATTCGCCAATGTCATCACCTTCTTTGATATTTTCACATTTCCCTTGTTATTCGTAGCCATATTTTTGTACGGGTAAAAAAAAAAAAAAAGAACTTGTCCAAATAAAGTCACTTTCTTCCGTTAACACACTCGAAAAAGTCTGTTTTGCACTGCAAAATGGCAGATTTATCACTTTTCTAAGCATATCAATCAATAAATTGATAAATTTATTCAATTTATAAGCATATCAATTAATAAATTGATAAATTTATTCAATTTATAAGCATATAAATTAAAAGCAAACGACAAAACCTTCCATGGCAAGCGCATAACACATACTGAACAAGAATTAGCGAGAAACATCCACGCTCGCGATTTTGTCACCCCTCTCCCCCCCACCCACTGAGCGCTGTTTTGACCGGGAAAGATAATTTTAGCCACACCCATGTTTTTTTATGACGGAAAATGTTCACGGCGCTTTAAAATTCACATTTTTTTAGGTTTCATTTTATATTAAATCAGCGACCGCAAATACAGATACCGCGAATAGCGGGGGTTTACTGTATTAACCATCACTTTTGAAACACCCTGTATATATGTTTCACCCATAAACAAATCAACAAGTTCTTGTGACCAAAATGATCTTTTGTAACAATGATATTATTGTTATTAACCTTAAAACAAATTTCTTCTAATTAGATCTAGGTATGATTTACTAAAAATGTTAATTTTACTAAAAAATTTAAGAATTCCATAATAATAACCCTTAGTTACTGTCTTTGTAGTCACTGAAGTTTTGTCTTTCTCTTCTATTTTAATTTTTAAACAATTTTTTTATTTTTATTTATTTAATTTTTATTGCATATCCTTAAATGTGTATCAATATCCCCCATTACCTGTAGCAATGATAGTGGAAAGAAAATACCACAAAATGTTTGACTCCATTATGTACATATTTCCAATTCAGAAATAAACAATAATACCAACATAGGTTTGAGTGCTTTATCTTCAAACAACACAGTTTACCTGTGCATCGTGCTGCTCCAGGAATACCTCATAACTCAGATCTTTTCAAATCTATCAAATACTATTTCCTTGAACTTAAAAAATTAGCTAGTAGCAAACAAATAACAGAAGTACTATATTTCTAATTATGATAATTCCATGGCTATTTACTCTCATCCGAAGAGTCGGGGAAAAATTCTTCCATCAATTTAATTACGTTTACAAAATATATTCTCATGGTTGAAATATTTAACGTTATATTAATCCCAGTGTTTCTGATATATTTTTCTTCTCTTTACATGTATGTAAGAATTCGTAATCATTTCAATTACAGTGGCACTCAAGACAGTAAATATTTAATTTGCTTTTTCAAGCAAATTAAATGAATTATGAATTGCAGTATCTCTGACAGCCATATAAATAACTCTATTTTATTATGAGATTAGAATTTATCTTTTGTTAAATAATAAATACACAAAACAGAAAAATCATTTGATAATTATTTATAAACTTTTTAACGTTAAAAATACATGAAAAAATACATAGCTAAAGAACTATTTTTTTTATTACAATGGTGCTTAATCTTCAATTTCTAATAATTACAAATAATCAAATTTTTTATTAAATATAAAAATGTATAAATATTTGTGAAAAACAATTATTCTGAATTATATGAACATACACATATTCATGCTGTGTTCAAAAAACTTATTTTACATATGGGCCCTGAAATGAACAGCAGCAGAATTAAAGATATGAAATGACAGTAAATTTTTTTTTTTTTTTTTTTTTTAACATGTTCACCCTTGAATAGAGTCAATAAGGTTCCATCTTTTCATGATTTAATTTACTTGGTACATCTCTATTCTTAAAAGACTGGAATAATATTGTGCAGAACACAATTCTGAATAACCTTCTGGTGGCTTTCATTGGCAATGTAATCATGCTGTAACTAGAGCTGACTTGAATCAATTTCTTGATTATAATGGAGCTTTCCTGGAGTAATTATACTGACTTGCAAAACCTCTTCACATGTTTCATTGGTACTACTATCATTCAAACTGAAAAGAAAGTGATAATACAAATGTATTTATATATATATATATATGACTGTGCAATATATTTAACGTTGTAGTCACTAAATCATAATTATTACAAATGTGGAAAACTTTATAATTTCTGGAATATTTTGCTAGTACTTCATCTTTTCTTAGTTGATTGCTATATTTACTTTAGGCATTTTTTAATGTTTTTAATAAAAATATTAAATATTTAAAAATGCAGTGTTTTACGTTGCATTTTAAGGCAAAAGCCTCAAGTTGCGTAGTGAGTTAACATGCTTACAAGTTAGTGCAAATGCATCAGATCTGCTAACTATTTAGTAGTTAGCTATGAGCAGATCTGATGATTTGCACTAACTTGTAAGAATGCAGTGTTTTTAATCAGAAAAAATCAGTTCTGTTGAAATTTAGCAAACCATTTTTTAGGCATAAAATATAAGGTAGTAGAAGCTACTAGGCTCATCCATTTTCCAGTTTAAAAACCATTAAATGCATGAAATTTAAAATGTGTGATGTGCATATATTTCTGTTTATTACATGTATAAATAGGTTTTTAAAAAAGCATATATTATTGACTTTTTCAAATTTGGCACACCATGAATTATGCAAAATTTGAATATTACGCATCACTTATTGTATCCCGAGTGATTATCTTTCCATGTTTATTAATCAAAAATAAACAAGGAAAAATAAATTCAAAACTAGATAAATATTCCAAATGATTCTTTGAAAAAAATGTAATTTATGGAAACAATAATCACTAAATCACACAGAGTTTTATAAATAACTTGAACTATCAGCAGACATAATTCCAAACTTTGTAGTATTAATAGCAGTTTCCCATGCTAGCATTAGTATGAGAACGAATGTTGTGGACTATACTTGCTGGCTGCAATCACACTAACTCTGGGAAAATGATAAATAAAATTCTAAAACCATACCAAGTAAAAATTTGTCTTTACAGAAAATCAGATTTTTGTCATCAGTCAACAATTAATGTGTGCTCATTATTTTCAAGTTACATGAAAATTAGCACATGTTAATTATAACACCACAACAAATGGGTGCTGCTCTACAGGTTCTCTCGCATGTCTGTTTAGTAAATTCTTCAACAACAGCAAATGTGTCCCTTTCATTTCAAAAAGGAAAATTTCTGGATTCAATAATTACATTTTCTGCAATTATTGAATCCAGCAGCATACCCTCAGCAACAGTTCTGTTCAATGGCTCCCAGTCATCATACTCAAGATCCTGTTCATTAATGAAGCAAGCATTGCACAGGATGGAATCATTATCTTGCAAAACTTTCACAAGTGGGTGGAAGAAAAGCTGCATGGTATAATGATAAGCAAGATCAAGAGCAATTTTCTATGTGGTACAGTATTGTTAGTAATAAGTTAACCAGGCCACACGTTCTTCAATGGCAACTGACTGACTAAATTTACCATCCTTTTTTTTGCTGGGATTGCTTGAAGCTGTTTCTCTCCAGACGACATGCCATGTAGTTCATGCATGATGGCACTCCCATCCACTTAGTTGAAGAGGATAGGAAGGCACAGTCACACAACAAGAATCCACTTGACTACTTCCTGTGGGAGTCATTTAAAGAACCTATTCTATTAAGCAAAATTCCAGACATTACAAAACTATAGCCGCAAAACAATTCACACACCACTACAGGAATGTTCAACTGTGTTTATCAGTCACTAATTTTATGAGTCCATATTGCACTCATTATTGCAATATTGATAAGTGAACCTTAAAAACCAAGTTTTGTTACGTTAGCATTAGCAGAGGAATATGATGCAAGAAAGCATGCTTATATAGCAACTATCAACCACCCGCTGGCTAAAGGCAAATTTCTGCACATCTATTCTACAATTGTCTTTCCTCAATTTCAGTTTATGCCCACTCAGGTTTGTAATCTGAGCAACAGGAAGAATCCCATCAGCATTGAGCCTGCTCAATCCATTCAAGGCCTTATACACCTCAATCAGATCACCTCGCAGGTGTCTAGTCTCCAGAGGCTGCAATTTGCAGAACTTAAGCATTTCTTGGTAACAGCAACCCTTTGTTCCATTCACCAATCTCGTTGAGCTTCTCTGTACTTGTTCCAGCAGCTCTACATCCTTCCTAAAATGAAGCCTCCAGACCTGTATGCAGTATTCAAGGTGTGGTGTGACCTGCAGATTCTTAATGCATGAAGAATCACTGCTGATAATCAGATCAAGAATATTACTCACCCTAGTTCCCTCTCAAACATTCTGCTGTAGAAAACAATCATCCAATAAATCCACAAAAGCTTTTCTAGCGTGCACGTGACCAACCCACAAGTTCCAGTCAATATCTGGGAAGTTAAAATCTCCCATTATAAGAGAATCTGATTTACTACCCACTATTTCTCTGTACAGATGTTCATTGTACTCAGAGTCATTATGCTTATAGCACACTCCTACTCTCAAGTTTGCTTTCCCAGTGCTTATGTCACACCAAGCTGACTCAACGTTGCACTGTCCACCCATGTCAACTGGATGCACTTCCTTAGATGTGTTTCTTAACTAACAGCATAACTCCTCCTCCCTTCCTATCTGTATACACTGTACAGGCACTCCTCTACTTACATGCAAATATTTACATGCAACTTGTAGATATGTACAGAGCATAAAACTTCTCAAATTTGATAAAAATAATGTATATTGAAAATATATTGACAGTTTTGAACTACTTGCAAACCAAAATCAGCTGCCATGTATAGTAGACCCTGGCTTTACAATATTAATCCATTCCAGAGACACCATCGTATCATGAAAATATCATAATGTGAACCCAATAACACATTGCTTTTGGTAATTTGTTCTAAGACCTCAGAAGTTAATTTTTGCTAGACCATACAAGTAAGCTATTTATATCTCTAAAGGTGATTTTTATAATGGAAATTGTATTAGTTTTATATAAATTTAGGTCAAATAAGCACAACACAAAAATCACTTTTAACTAAAGGATGTAAAAACAAAACACTCAGCAAACCTGTTTACAAATGCTGCTACTGGCTGAGAGGAAGGACTACGTGGTCCAGTCGGAGACAACTGTAAATCCATCGTAAAGTGAAATAAGTAGGGGTCAGTTAACATAATCACTAGAACCAGCAGCTTTTTAGAATTTCAAATTTTGACAAAAGAAATCAAATTTCAAAAACCAATCCAAACCATTAGAATGCACTAAACTTTCACTGTTTATTGCTATGTTCGGTTATAAGAAGCTATCGTGATATTTTTCTAAAGCACATTTCTGGAGGTCACACTCATAAAACTAAAAACAATTTGAAGTTTCCATTTATTTCACTTTTCTGTTAGGATAGTAAAATCAATCTTATTGCATGTGTGATAATACCGATAGCTGGAATTATGTGGATTTTATGTTATTATGATGAAATGCATTTCCTCTTCACTTATCTCTTGGATCATATAAAAAATATAAATTTTCAGAATCTTCTCTTCATTCCTATTTTTTAAGCTTCATAAACTTGTTACTCCCTATCTCACTTTCTCGTATCATGTTAGATGCAATTCGTGCGTGCTGTGTTCTTTGTTATCGATTGCTTATCTTTTTTACTGTTACAAATCGTAAAGTACTGTAAACAATATTGTACATACAGCCTGGTGAAGTTTGTTGGGGGGGTTATAATATCGGCGAGTTGTACTGTTACTATACTGTCATGTATTTCATACAAGACCGAAGTTGAATTTAGGTACAAAATGGACTTACAAACAAGAAAAATCCCAGTTATGTACACAATTCGAGGAGCACCTGTACCCCCAAATTCCAATTCTGCATTCCTTATATTTGTGTGACATCACGTCTCTGATATCCCAACAATATCTGTCTTTGATGTCTTGACCAGCACCTCAAATTCATTTACTAAACTCCTAGCATCAGTGTACATGCAAGTATACATGCAGCTGTTCTTACTCTTAGTTATCCTAACACAACCCATGTATTTACTTGTTCCATGATGACTCCCAGCAGTCCTGGAAATCTCCAGCAACTTGCTTTCCAGGCTACTGCTCATTCCAATAGAAGCAATGCAAGAATCACTTTCACCTCTGCTTGCGGCTGCTGTTAATCTATTAGTCTCTGAATCCCCCAAATTCGCAGCTTTCCGACACACCACCAGTGTTAGGTCGTGTGTTAAGAAACACACCACCCTAACACTGCCTCAATAGCATCAGCAAATATTCTTGTACTCTTTCTATTTAAGTGTATCCCAGTCTCTCCTGTTAATAAGAAGGGACTATGCTGAGAAAAATTCTACCCCATCAGCCTTGAACAGTCTCTCTAGGGCCAAATTGATTGACAAGATTCTCATCATCTACTCCCTACTATCGTGTCTAGGCAGAATTGGAGACACTTTCAAATTTAACCCTAACTCGTAACTTTTTTTCAACATTGACCTGTACTTTTCAAGTAAGTCCACAGATCTAATACTCTTAATCTCATTAGTGCCAAAGTGTACAATTATATCACCCTTTGTGACCTTAAAAGATGACATCTGCTCTACATTGTCATCAACTTATGTCCCTGGCAGATATACCCTGGTTATCCACCTATCCTTTTCGCACAATATATTTCTATGAAGAGCAGTGCCCATTGATAATCACTATCTTCTTCCACTTAAGAGTCCCTTTATCCATAGTTAATGCCACATCGTTCCAGTTTGTACAGTAGTCTTATGTGCAACAGTGTCAAAAACCATCATGAAATCTAAGTATATGATGTAAAATTATTTTTTTGCATCCAGTTCCCTGGTCATTGTATCATAGTAACCTATCAGATTCATTAGACAAGGCTTCCCCTTGACAAATTCATGCTGTGATTGTCGTATAATTGCATACCTGTCCAAATGGTCCATATTATTTACCCTGGAACAGATGTTAAGCTAACAGGTCTGTAATTACTCATGTCACCTTTTTATTCTCCTTTATGAATTGGTATTATATTCGCTCTTCTCCAGTCCACAGGGACCTCCCCTGAAGCCAAGGACTCATAATTACAACTGAAGTTTAATATTGACAAATGTAAAGTACTGCATATTGGTAACAGTAACCCAAGAGTAACGTATCAACCATGTGGTTCTACACTGAGGGTGGTAGAGAATGAAAAGGACCTGGGGGTAATTGTGCAGTCAGATATGAAGTTTTTTGAGCAATATAGACGGTCTGTAAGAGTAAATAAATAAATTTTCTGTTTATACTCCGGCACGGCAACCAAGTCAGTAGAGTTTACAATAAATCGTCAATACAAATATTTATCATATTTAGTAGTCATGGGCTTGAACCCCGGTCCACTCAAGGAACACGTGCTATGCACTCTCGCTCATGACCACTCGGCTACATCAGGCCTGTGGTGTCTTGTCAATGATATATACAGCAACTTTTCTAGCAGGATAAAGGAGGCGATTATCCCCTTGTATAAGGCAATGGTCAGGCCACACCTTGAGTACTGTATACAGGTCCTCATTTTAGGAAGGATGTAGAGCTGATGGAATGAGTACAGAGAAGAGTAACAAGATTAATGAATGTAACAAAGAGTTGCTCTTATGAAGAAAGGCTGAAGTTTTGTAAATTACAGTGTCTGGAGACCAGGCAACTGCGAGGTGATCCGAGATTGAAGTGTATAAAGCCTTGAATGGTTTGAACATGCTCAATGCTTATGGGATTCTTCCTCTTGCACAGATTAATTGCCTGAGGGGGGGGGGACAAATTCAAATTGAGGAAAGACAGTTGTAGAATAGATGTGCAGAAGTTTACCTTTAGCCAGGTTGATTGCTGGAACAAACTTCCATCTGTCATTGTAGAAGTTGACAGCTTAAATAACTTCAAAGCAGAACTAGACAAACATTTGGAGCAAATGGATGAGTGAAATGGGAAAGGGTTTTCTTTTTTTTTTTTGGCTGATGCCATATAAGTGAGGAAATCAGGCAACAACTCAGCATTGTTATAGGCCTATATGAGAGCTTGAAGGACAGGGTGAATGCCCTCGAAGGATCTAAATTGAGGGGGCCCATCAATGCCAGAGCTTGCACTTGAACATCACGCAACACAGCCGCAACCCCCAAGGCAGAATGCACTGGTCCCACAGGAACTAGTAGTTGTCAGTGACTATTGTCAGGGAAATGGGAAACATACTGTGTAAAAAGGATAGGTGGAACAGGACCAGGGTACGTTGATGATGTTGTAGAGAGATATCTTTTAAGGACACAAAAGGTAATATTGTTGTACACGTTGGCACTAATGATATTAAGAGTAGGAGACTGACAGAATTACCAAACAAGTACAGGTCACTGTTGAAAAAAAGCCGTAAATTAGGGTTGAATTTGAAAGTGTCTGCAATTCTGCCCAGACACGATAGGAAGGGGTATATGATGAGAGTCTTGTCTATCAATTCGGCCCTGGAGAGATTGTGCAAGGCTCAAGGGGTTGAATTTTTCTCAGCCTGGTCTGTACTTGTTAACAGGAGAGACTGCTTCTACAGGGATGGGATACACTTAAATAGGAAAGGTGCAAGAATATTTGCTGATGCTATCGAGGCAGTGTTGGGTGGGTTTGAAAACTGCTAGATTGGGGGGGGTACACAGACTAATGGATTAACAGTAGCTGCTGGCAGAGGTGAAAGTATCTTGCACTGCTTCTATTGGAATGAGCAGCAGCCTGGAAAACAAGATGCAGGGAATTTCAGAGATTGCTAGGAATCATTGTGGTATAAGTAAACACATGGGTTGTGTTAGAGTAGCTAAGAATAGGAACAGATGCATGCATACTTGTGTGTACACCAATGCTAGGAGTTTAGTAAATAAATTTGATGAATTTGAGGTGTTGGTCAAAACATCAAAGGTATTGTTGGGATATCAGAGATTTGGTGTCACACAGATATAAGGAATGCAGAACTGGAATTTGGGGAGTACAATGTGTACAGGAAGGATAGACAGGATAGGAAGGGAGGAGGGGTTATGCTATTAGTTAAGAAACACATAAAATCCAAGGAGGTTGTTGTGGGAGTGGGGTTTAATGGTGCAAGGGCTACTATGGCCAAATTGTTCCTGTTATTTTGGTCTAGAAGTGACTGTATATGTTATAGGAAATAGGTCTAAAAGTGACTGTAGACATTAATCATTTTCAGGTAAGTAAAAAGTTCTGAGAAATTGCTACCATCTCCAAGTATATGTTGTTGTTATTTGGTTTTTAGGAGCATTAGCAACTAAGGCCATATTGCTCCGGGGATATGCGGTGGTCATTCCCTGACCTTTCCGCATCCTCCGTATTTGGTGACTCACTGGCTCGAACCCCAGTATAATCAAGAAGCATGTGCTATGCACTGCTACTCCTGCCCACCTGGCTATGGAGGCACCCTCCAAGTATATGGGATAGATGTAGAGGTTTTTGTAAATTAAGCTGTGATTCGAAACATGCAATTCTAACTGAATGGTAATATGCACACTCAGTTAGGATATGCTTAACGGTAAGTAGGGAGCTACAGTGTAAGCAAAGTGGAGGATCTTCTCCTAGCAGTAAAAAGAGGTGTGTTAGGTGTGTATGGCCAATTTGTGCTCTTGCAAGCACGACCTCTTCGTGCCTGTTTAGTCTGAAACTGGATCTCCACAACTGTGGATTCTGTTTTATCTCAAGAAGTTTGTTTCCTGTCTGGGTATGCCACATTTTAGACCACATCTCAGTACATATCCGTTGTATGATTGGTTTGAAATCAGAGTAAGGAACTGAGAAGGATTCAAAGCAAGCAGGGTGCTTTGCAGCTTCGTCTGCATGCCCATTTCCTGGAATTCTGGCATGGCTGGGTATCCAGCAGAATTTGACAGTCAGCTTCTTTTCATTGAGGTTACATAACTGTGATCTGATTTGTGTGAGAAGTGGATGGGAATGTTGTAGTTTATTTTGTAAGGCGCTCGCAGCACTTAAAGATTCTGTATACATTATGACCTGGGTATTTAATAGGTCGTTAAGGAGATTCAAAGCCATTTTTATTGCATAGAGTTCAGCTGTAAAAACACTGCATTCAATTGGTAACTGGACAGAGACAGTGGATGTAGGTAGGACCACTGCAGCTCCTACCGATATGTCAGTTTTTGAGCCGTCTGTATATACATGAAGACTGAGCATTGGGCCAATGCATGAGCATCATGTAACTGTCTAAGATTTTGATTTGAATATAAGATTCGATATTTTCTCCACTGAAGAAAGGAGTTATCACATAGAGGTATATATATATTGCCTATGGTGCTGGTACTGCATCTGCAGCATGAGATATATTTCCAAGATGCTGGATGCCAGCAGGTTTGTTTTAATTGGGTTTATTTTTATAGAAGTTTGCCCATTGAGGTTCAAAGAGATATGTCCAGATGGGGTGCTAAGGGATGCTACATAATTTGGCTGGCTGTATAACTAAGAAGCAATACTTTTCTCCTAAGATTTAGTGGAGGTTCATTGGCATCTATATACAGACTTTGCACTGGGGATGTTTTAAAGGCTCCTAAAGCAATCCTGAGAGCACTATGCTGCACTGGATTGAGCCAAGCTGATGCGGTCTTCCGTGCAGAATCATAAACTGGGGCTCCATAGTCTAGACAAGATCTTATCATGGTTTGATACAGGTGTAAAAGTGTGAAGCGATCAGCTCCCCATGCCATAGAAGAGTTAACTTTGAGCATATTCATTTTTTTTCATGCATTGAGTTCGCACTTGCATTATATGAGCCTGAAAGTTAAGTTTAGTGTCGAGTACTAGGCCCAAGAACCGGATATTTTTGCTAAGTGTTATTGGTTTAGTTCCTAACCTTAGCTAAGGATCTGGATGGAGCTAACGTTTTTTACAAAAGTGAATAGCAGTCGTTTTTGTTGCAGAGAGGCGATAGCCATTGTGGGATGCCCATGATTCTATTTTATTTATTGAGATCTGCAATTGACGCTTGATGGAGCACATATTCTTCGAGTGGCAGGATATTGTAAGGTCGTCTGCATATAGATAAGTGTCAACATTAGCCAGAATATTGTCTGTAGCATTGTTTAGCCGAACTGCAAAGAGTGTTTCACTAAGAACTGATCCTTGTGGGACCCCTTCTTCTTGGAAAAATGTACAGGATAGTGAATTGCAGTAACGCACCTGAAAGGTTCTATTTTGGAGAAAACTAAATGATTATTGGTAGCTGACCCCGAAGTCCTGTGGCAATACAGATTTTGAAGAATGCCATAGCACCAGGTGGTATCAAAAGCTTTTTCAATATCCAGGCAGACCACGACAGGATGTTCTTTACGGATAAAAGCATTCCTTAGACACTGAATGACTGGGAACAGTTTTGGGGAACATATTGATAAATCTATAGCAGTAGATGTCCTGGTGGGAAAGTGGATATGAGTGTCAGCACCAGTGTTTAACAAGGTGAGATTCTGGTTGTCAAGAAACAGTCTGTCTGTTTTTTGTATTAGTTGATCTATTTAAGGAGCTCTCTAGTTCAAAAAGAGTAAACGGTTGATTGTATGGAAGAGATGCTCTTGTATTGAAGTTTAACTTATATTTTTCTGCATTGGCTTTTACTTGTTTAAAGGCTGGCTCATGTGCCGACGTGGCAGAAGTTTCAGAAAAGCATTCTGATAGGACATTTATGACTTCCACTTGGTAGGAGAAGTCTTTACCTTTCCAACTTATGATGGGTGTTGATTTTGGGAGGGATTTACCATTCAGTTTTTTGATTTGTTCCAAATTTTTGTACTGTCTGTATTTTTGGTAATGGTGGAAGCAAACCGGATCCAAGAGTCTTTTTTCGCCTTTTTCTGCATGTAACAGGCCTTAGTTTTAAGTTTCTTGAAGTTAATCAGGTTGTTAGTTGTTGGGTACTTATGAAACAGATTCCAAGCTTTATTCTGTTCTTTTTTGGCATCACAGCATGAATCATTCCACCAGATATTGACATGTCTGTGAGTACCAATTCTGGTTTTGGGTATAGCACAGGTTGCAGCTGTTATTATCTGTGTAGTAATGTGGTCAGTAACATCATCTATAGCCGTGGTGGCGAACCTATGACATGTGGGTCAGATACTGACCCACGAAGGCTTTGTAAGTAACCCACGTGCCCGCGTTTATTGTAATATTGGCCTACTAATAATTGAAAATATTAAACAATTATAAAATATAAATATGTAATGTCAGATTTATAAAAAAATAAATAAATAAAAATAAAATATATAAATAAAAAATAAAAATCCAAGTGGAATGTGGACGTCGCGCGTCGGCAAACAGTGTTCTATTGTATTAAACTACGCATGTGGGTGACTCGTTACATTGTGACATAAACTTGGTGCGATTTATAGTTGCATTGAAGAACAGAGATGTATCGGGCTAGTACCAAAGTTACCAGCTCGCACTCTCGCAGTATTGGACTAAGAGACAGACTTGACGTATGCGTCTAGGAGTGTTAATAATAAATTGATTATAACTTAATTTTTCTATTGTCAAATTTTCTCATCTACATAACCGATGTAAGTATATTAAGTGGGCCTACGTTTATAAAAGTTCATCTAAAATTATTGCATCCTACATATATAATATATATGTAGGTTATAAAAATATATATATTATATATATTTTTTGCAGGCGTAGCCCTGAACTATGTCAGTGGTTAAAAAAATGAAAACTAACGGTACAAGCTCCAGACCATATCAAACAGAATGGTTTGATAAATATGGCATGATTGAAAAGAAAAACAACTGTTATTTGTAACGAAAAAGTCACCTCTTGTACATTCAATGTAAAAAGAGCCGACCGGGCTAGCCGGGTAGGTAAATTGCCTGCCTGGCAACCCAAAGGTCGCGGGTTCGATTCCCGCCTCGGGCTGGATATCACGATGGTGCCGAACCAACCGGTTGGTTGGATATCCCGGCCACGATACACGAAGGAAGCAAGAAAAAACTGGTTCCTTCGTGATCACATCATACGAAATAAAAAAAAAAAAATGTAAAAAGACATTTTGAAAAGTTGCATTCAAATCTCGGCTTCTCAACAGACGAAGAAAGGAGAGAATATTTTTTACAAAAGAAAAAACAATGATTCACAAACAAGTGTTTTAAAAACTTTTTTGACTCCGAAAAATAACATTACAGCTGCTAGTTTTCAAGTAGCCCATTGCATTGCTCGCCATGGGAAACCTCTTTCAGAAGGAGAGTTTGTAAAACAAGCATTTTTAGAATGTAGTGCTACTCTGTTTTCAGATTTTAAAGAAAAAGACTTGATTATAAAGCGTATAAATGAGTTACCAATAAGTTGCAGTACTATTAAAGATCGAGTAATAGAATTAGAAAGAAATATTTCTTCTCAAATACATAACGACTTAAAGTCTGTAGAAATGTATTTGATTGCTTTAGATGAGAGTACTGATGTTAATGGTTATGCACAACTAGCAGTTTTTGCTCGATATAATGCAGGCAATATAATGAAAGAAGAGTTAATAAAACTAATAACATTGAAAGGAAGGTGTACCGGTCTTGATATTTTTTAAAGAATTTGATAATGCATTTAAAAAAATGGAAATTGACCTACAAAAAATTGTTTCTGTAACAACAGACTGTGCTCCCAATATGGTGGGAAAAAAACATTGATTTTATTCAGCAGCTTAAGCAAAATATTAGACATTCTCTGATAGAATTTCATTGTATAATACACCAGCAAATTCTATGTGTGAAGCAAGGTTTAACAATATTTTCTAATGTAATGCGAGTTGTAATTAAAGTTATTAACTTTATAAACGCAAGAGGTCTTAATAAGCGAGAATTTGCACAATTATTAGAGGAAATTGAATGCCAATATTCTGGGATTTTGACATACAACAATGTTCGATGGCTCAGTTGCGGCCAAGTTCTTAATTGGTTTGTCATTTTATTAGACGAAATAAAGCTCTTTTTGAATGAAAAAAACGAATTTTCAAATATAGATTGGCTAAATGATTTAATGTTCTTATGTGATATCACTCGGCATTTCAATGACCTGAATAAAAAACTTTAGGGACATGGACAAATTGCATTAATGATGTTTGAAAATATCAAAATATTTATGAAAAAACTTGACATCTTTACTAAAGATTTGGAAATGAGCACCATGAAATATTTTCCTCAATTACAAAAACATTTTCAAAACACTAAGGATTTTGAAAATATTCTTGACATTCAAGAAAATGCAATTAAAAAATATTTAACCATTTTGCAAGAAATAAAACAAGCTTTCCATGAGAGATATAATCAATTTAAAAGTTTGGAAAATACATTTCGCTTTATTTTATGCCCACATAAAGCAGAGTATGATACAATGCAGCTAAACGATTTTATGTGGCTAAGTATCACTAACTTAGAAATGGAATTAATTGAATTCCAAAACAGCATAGTGTGGAAAAATAAATTTGAAAACTTGATTTTCGAAGTAGAAGGAAAAATTTCAGAAAGTAATGCAGATAGGCCTAATGAAGATCCCACACTAAAAGTTGAAAATATTATATTAAACGCATGGTATTCTTTACCGAACAATTTTACATGTATGAGGAAACTGGCTAACGCTCTTCTCACAATGTTCGGGTCCACATATTCATGTGAAAAATTGTTTTCCTCAATGAATTTTGTTAAATCTTCCAACAGGAATAAACTTGGAAATGAATTGACTGCAAAATATATTAAAGTAATGAACACGAAGTATGTACCTAATATTAAGAAACTGTCTGAAAGTAAGCAACAACAAATTTCGCATTAAATATACTTTTATCAACTCTATTACACATACTGTATCTGTAATTATGTTAATTATTAATGAAGAATATTTCAAAATAAAAGTGTTTTCTTTTATTCCTTGCTCATTCAAATACTTTGTGCAGAGGCAATACTGGTCATGATGTCACCTGGTGCGGTAAAGGTATCAAATCAAGCTTCGATATTTACTTTTTTTTTAGCTCTTCACTTGCAAAAGTTAAAGTTATAAATCAAAAAGGAAACTAAAACCTTTTTTGGATTATTTCAAAAGTGAGAACCAAAAAGATTCAACTGTCAACTTTATCTCTTAACAAAATGTTTGATGTTTCCAAATAATTGGCACCCTTTTTACCTCCCCCTTTCTAATTGAGGCCACTAACTTATGACTCACGGGCTAGTATTTAAAAAATAAAAATAATTGACCGACTGTTCAAAAAGGTTCGCCATCACTGATCTATAAGGCGCCTCCGTAGCCAGGTGGGAAGGAGCAGCAGTGCGTAGCACACGCTTCTTGATTAGACCCGGGTTCGAGCCCGTCACCACCAAATACGGAGAATGCGGAAAGGTCACGGAATGACCACCGCATATCCCGGAGCAATATGGCCTTCGTTGCTAATGCTCCTAAAAACCAAATAACAAACAAACAAAACAAACTGATCTATAGGCTTTTAATGATTTGGTCATCAAAGGAAGCTGCATCGGTGAACTTGTTCCAATCTTCTTTGTTAAATTTCCATTTTATGCGGCTGGCTATATGTGAGGTTTTGTGTTTGCAGTTTGCAAATAATCGGATAATGTTCACTGTTCAATGGGTTATTTGAAACTAACCACTGAATGACTGGGAACAGTTTTGGGGAACATATTGATAAATCTATAGTAGTAGATGTTCCGGTGGGAAAGTGGATATGGGTAATTGTCAGTATCCATGGTTGCTCCTTTTAGCCCTGAAGGATAGTTTTTCTCCCAGATTATTGGCCCCGCCACATGGAGGCAGGAGCAGTGCCATGAGTGACCAAGTGATAAGAGGTTAGTGTGTTATGTAGATTAGTTCTATATACAAAAATAGAAGAAAGGGGCCTTCCTTTCTTTTGGAAAGCTTGCTTCTTTGTTTAGAAGAGCAGAAAAGAAATAATTTTTGTAAATAAAGACTTAAATTCTCAGTAATCTGCTGATTCTAGAGAAGATGCTTTCTAATTTGCATTTAAACTCGCTTGGCACTCGGGGCCTCCAAGGAGGTACAGCCAGTCGACATCGCTGGACAGTGCAGTGTCGAGTCAGTCTGGTGTGACATAAGCACTGGGAAATCAAAATTGAGAGTAGGAGTGTGTTATAGGCCTAATGATTCTGATGAGTATAATAAAAAAACTGTACAGGAAAATAGAGTGGGCCAGTAAATCAGAGAGTCTTATAATGAGGGATGTTAATTTCCCAGATACTGATTGGAATTTATGGGTTGGTCACTCACACACTAGCAAGGCTTTTGTGGATTTATTGGACGATTGTTTTATACATCAGCATGTTCTGGAGGCAACTAGAGGGAGTAATACTCTTGATTCTAGTGATTCTTCATGCATTAAGAATCTGCAGATAAAGGAACCACTAGGTGGCAGTGATCATAGTGTGCTGAAGGGGGATTTACTCAAAGAGGTAACTACCATGAAGGAAAGGGAAGAGTTTTTGCTTTCGTAAAAGCAACTACAGAAGTCTGAGACTGTATTTAAATTCTATACAGTGTGACCAACTGATGATGTTACCAACAGCAAATTCAAAATGGGAAGCATTCAAAGAATTAATCTTGGAAGCTACTAGGCTTTACATACCAACTAAGAAATATTGTTCAAGGTTTAGGCCTAAATGGATGTCAGATGAACTAATGAGACATGTGGCAGAAGAAAAATGCATGGAATACATATCAATTAATGGGTGATATGGAAGCCTATGATAGATATAAGCTGGTCTGTAACCAAGTCACAAAGGAGGTTAGGCAAGCAAAGGCAGATTATAAGAAATATTTGTCAAAAGGATGCAAAGAAAAATAGCAAAGAGTTCTTTACCTATGTAAACTCTAGAAGGAAGGGGATGAATCAGATTGGTCCACTGGATATCGATGGTTCAACTGTTGATGATCCTGCTCAGGTGGCTAACAAACTAAATGAGTATTTTGCATCTACATTCCCACATGAGGAGTTATTCAGGGAGGGGAATGCCAGAGGTGAATTAAACTATAGCAGTGACTAGATGATTTTGTAATAACTGAGAGGAAAGTGGAGGAGAAATTGTTGAAGATAAACATAAGAAAGGCACCTGGGGTAGATGGGATCTATCCAGTTATATTAAAGGAGGCAGCAAAGGAAGTAAGCAAACCCTTAGCCATAATTCTGAGAGCTTCTTTGGACTCAGGGGAGGTTCCCCATGGACTGGAGATGTGCAAATGCGACCCCAAATTCACAAAGGAGGAACAAAGGGCAACACAAGTAGGTATAGACCTGTTAGTTTAACTTCTGTTCCAGGGAAATTAATGGAGGCACTGGTTAAAAAACTTGCAGGATCATCTAGACAACACTTCAGTTATAGCTCGGACACAGCATGGGTTTGTTAAGGGGAAAGTCTTGTCTGACTAATTTGATTGGATACTATGATGTTGTCACAAAGGAACTGGATGCAAAGAATAACTTTGATATCATGTATTTGGATCTTAGAAAGGCCTTTGATACTGTTGCACATAGAAGACTGCTGTACAAATTGGAGCAGTGTGGCACTGGAGGCAAATTGCTGCTGTGGATAAAGAGATGGTTGAGTGGGAGAAGACAGAGCGTGGTAATCAATGGACACTGCTCTTTGTGGACTAATGTTATTAATGGAGTCCCTCAGGGTTCAGTATTAGGTCCATTGTTGTCTTCTGTATTTATAAATGATATTGATGATGGTATATCAGGCTTAATGTCCAAGTTTGCAGACGATACAAAGGTTGGCAGAGTTGTTAATGATACTAATGACAGTATGCTGCTGCAACAGGATCTAGAAAAGTTGAGCATATGGGGTGAGAGGTGGCACGTGAAGTTTAACATTGACAAATGTAAAGTACTACATATGGGAAGCAGTAACCCCAGAGTAAAGTATCAACTCAATTAGAATACATTAACAGTGGTAGAGAATGAAAAGAACCTGGGGGTAATTGTGCAGGCAAATATGAAGTTTTCTGAGCAGTGCAGACGGTCTGCAAGAGTAGCTCATGGTGTCTTGTCAATGATAAAGAGGAATTTTTCTAGCAGGGATAAGGAGGTGATTATCCCTTTGTATAAGGCAATGGTCAGGCCACACCTTGAGTACTGTATACAGGTCTGGAGTCCTCATTTTAAGAAGGTTGTAGAGCTGTTGGAACGAGTACAGAGAAGGGCAACAAAATTAGTGAATGGAATAAAGGGTTGCTCTTACGAAGAAAGGCTTAAGTTTTTGCACAAAAGCTCAAAAATACCATGTCATGCGAGATTTCCCAAAATTCTCAAACTGTTTTAGAGCTAAACCGTTTTATATAAGTACCATGTTGTGCGAGGATTGCTGCAATTTATCAACTGCGTTAGAGCAAAACTGTTGTAGAAGTACCGTTTTATACGGGGGTCACACACACACACATTCAAAGAAAATGCATCACCCCTTAAAATTATAATTGTAGTCCAAATAACGTTAAGTATATGGCAATATTTCTTACAGGATGTTCTTCCCATCATATTGCTTATAGACTGTCTTCTAATCAGTCGACAGCGAGTAGATTTCTTTCCAAACTCAAGAATACTGGTTCTGCTGATAGGAAAAGAACTGGACACAAACAAGTCTCTATACCAAAACAGGACCATGTTTTGAAGCACTTATGCCTTGAGAACCGTAAAGCTTCTTTGTCTGAGCTGAAAAGAGAATGGGAAGAACATACAGGAGTGGTAGGAAGTGCAGTAACAGTCAGAAGATGCCTCTTCAAAAATGGACTTGTAGCACGTCGCCCTAAGAAGAAGCCCCTCCACACACAAAAAATGAAAAAGGCCCAGTTAATTTGGTGTAAGGAGCATGTCAAATGGACCCCCTGAGCAGTGGAAGTCAGTTATTTTCTTGGATGAGAAGAAATTCAACCTGCATGGCTCTGATGGGAGAGAAATGATTCACCGTAGACATGGTGAAGAATATCATCCAGACTGTATGGTGTCTACAGTGAAATACCCTACCAGCCAAATGATATGGGTGTGCATTTCATATAGTGGAGTAGATCACCTGTATTTTATAAAAGGTTCTGTAAATGCCAATGGATACCTAGCTATATTGGAAGGCAAATTGCTGCCAACCATTAGAGACCATTTCAACCTGCCAAGTAACTGCATCTTTCAGGACGACTCTGCTCTTTGTCATCGGGTGAAAAGTGTAAGTAGGCACTTCTGTAGTTACTTTAGCTTCATTTCTGCATTAGGGATTTGACAGTAATGTGTTTACATTTGTTACAGGTGAAAAAATGGTTGGAAGAATGGTCCATTACAACTCTTAGCTTGTCAGGAAACAGCCCAGACCTGAATGCTATAGAGAACTGTTGGCATAGTGTGGAATCTGCAGTTGCCAGAAAGAAACAAAAGCCTTCGTGAACTTCGGGAAGCCATAATTCATGTTTGGAACCACGAACTATCAATTGATTATCTTCAGAAATTGATCTTGCTAATGCCTCGATGGTGGGCTGCTGTGATCAGGACCAGAGGCGGTTCAACTAAATATTAGTTTTCATTTTGTTTTCCATTTAAAATGATAAACTGAAGCAAACTGAGGGCTTCTGATAATATTTCAGCCATAATTGTTGTGTTCACCAAAACTGTTGTATAAAGGTTGCAAATGCTCATTTCGGAATAATTTGAGAGCACCATCAAATATTACTTAGCCTTAACTATTAATAAATATCATTTGTTTATATATCTATTTGTGACACTAGTCATTAATGTAACATACCATCGCAAAAAAGGGTTAGAAGTGTGAAATTCCTAGGCGATGCACTTTCTTTGAACACCAGTGTATATATAAAATGCACATAGGTTATTTCTTGTGGCTCTTGCTCTTCTTCCGGAATAGTGATTTCTTCCAGGTGGAGGAATAGGGAGTTCCGGCCTTATTGTGAATGGCAGGTTGGGGAATTTTATTTTAACTCTATTTTTCCTTGAAAATCCCTTAGTATTTGTGAGGCAAAAATAATCTTCGAGGTGACTTGTTGGTTCTCACCAGATCGTTGGAACAGCAAAAGGCATTTTAGAATTGTTTGCCTTCATCCATTCAGTCAGATTTACATAGCATATTATGCAGCACATATGCGGTGCCCACCTTTTATCCTGATCTCCCATGTGACAACCAAAATAAAAATAATAAGCTTGTTTCGCCCTGTCTATAACTGAGTAATTAATACATGTTGCAACTGCACTGTAAATTGTCCACAAACAAAGCAAAAACTGTTTGGTGAATTAACACATGCATGCCGTTTTCGCTCCATTTCACGAGTTTTCACAAGATCGAAATGGAACTTTAAAACACCACAACCTACCACAAGATCTTACAAATCTAAAACTAACCAAAAAATGCGCATTTAAGGGCTAAAGACAGCTTGTAGACAAGTTGTCTTTCACAGAGGCACCTGGCCACCGGAAATATAGGAGGATCAAAACGTGCTACCGCATAACAAGAATTAGAGCAATATAACTCAGAGCTGCCACTCCTCAGGGCCATAAAACTTAAAAGCGGTACAGTCAGTCCTCGTATAACACATGTTTACACTACACGAATTCGATCATACACAATTTATAAATAGGGGAACGATATCATATATAACACTAACCGAATTCGCTTATGCACGATTCACCTTTTTGTGTTGTCAAGAAATGGCTGTCAAATGCGGAATCACCCCAACTGAGCTCAACATGATAGGAATGAAGAGAAGATTCTGAAAATGTATTTGTTTTTTATATCAGTGAAGGAGAAACACATTTCACCATAATAAAGTAAAAACCCACACAATTCCAGCTATCGGTATTATCGCAAATGCCATTAGATCGAGTTTACTACCAGTTTATAACAGATTCCACTAGCAGAAATGCAACTGGAAATTGTTTTTATTGTTTTATGGTAGTAACCCCCAGAAATGTGCTTTAGTAAAATGTGAGGTGCTAATAGTGTATCTCTGCCTTTATGGTGTTGTTTATTCAGTTGCTACACGTGCACAGCTTTGTTTATGTGTATCAAGCGTGCCTCCTCATTTTGTAATTGTGATTTATTCCCTAAAAATGAGTGAAATACTTAAAAGGTGTGAAAAGAAAGCATCCTAGTGAAGACACTACAGATCAGAGAGAAAAAGAAAAGCAATATCGATAAACAGAGGCGGACTGGGTCAAAAATTCTTACCCAGGAAAATTTGTAGTGGCCTCACTATGGTTTATGGCCAAAATCACACCAGCCTCCATCCCACCGGGGTTTCCCCAGTAAGGCTTATGGCCAGTATGCCATTGTTGATAGCGAAAAAACATGAAACTGTGAAATGTTTTGAGCAAAATGAAAGACCATGTGATATTGCACGTGCTACAGGCCTAAATGAGGCAATGCCAAGAATTAGAAAGAATGCAGAGAAAATAAAAACTTTCATAGCAGGAACAACTCAAAGTGTAATTAAAATCCATTAGATCAAGACACAAAGAGTTGGAAGGGATGGAACGGCTGTCATCTGTTTCGATAGAAAATCAAACAAAAAACAAGTTTGCTTACGATGGAAGCAAAAGCATTAGCAATATTTTATTACGTAATAGTCTTGATAAAATACGTAAGTATTTTATTACGATTATTTATTGTGTTTGGTAATGTTTTAGTTACAAATGTGTGTTCGATCTTGGGTGGTCGGCACCTAACCCTACTTTTCCCATAGGGCCTGTTGTTTATATTGCACAGTTTTGCATTGCAAAAGGGTTTCTAGGAACACAACTATCGTTCTATAAAAGGACTGACTGTATTAGTATAGCATTAAACAACACATATGTCTCTTTTGTTACAAAATATTCAACTGGAAAAGGTACAGAGTGTGATGTTTGGCGATTTCATTGATTTTGAAGCTATTTTATATTTTGTAAAAAATGTGATGTGATAGAAACTTTTTTACTGTCATATTCGTAATCAGCACATACAAATTAACAAAAAATGCTTACTTTTCCTCATGTTAGCAAAACCTTCTTGACCAGTGTAATTGAAATATATTTTTTTTTATTTTGTATCTGAAGTGTTCTGATTTCATGTCATAAGCTTATAATACTGCTGCATATGATTATTTTTGAATAAAATTTTTCTTCTGATCATTAAACATTGACTATTTGAATTACTGTGTTCTTATTAATAGTAGTTAAGTTTTTGCAAAGTTCAGCAAAGTCCTTTAGTCAATTATTGCTGTAAGCATAGGTAACTATGTTCACGAAATTCTACACAGGAAAAAATGTGTGGGGGAAAAAAACATCCAAACAGCATTTCAATTACACAATGTCTTAGCAATCAAATTCCAAAAAAAAAAAAAAAAAAAAAAAAATAGAATACTAGTGCTACAATAATAATCTGAACCAAAATTACCTACCCTTCTTCCTTCTGTCCAAACAATTCTCCTTCCTCTACAGTATCTGGCAGTCGGTACCTGTGAGTTTCAGGTAGTAGAAGTACAAAAAGGCCACTGATAATGGAAAGACTACCATAAATTGCAAATGGAACAGCAGGATGAGTAGCACGACCCTGTAATTAAAAAGTAAAAAATATATATAGTATGGATAGAATGAGTAGGAGTGACAAATATGTAGATATAGGTAAATTGTGTTTTAAAAGTTAAAAAGGTTATATGACATTTGCACCTATGTGTGCTAAGCAGCATCAAAGGATACAAAAGTATATATTTAAGCGTGAAGTAATAAAGTTAGAGACAAAGTGCAAACAGGTGGAAATGTAAAGAACACAAGGTGTCAAAACTAGTAGGAAATAGAAAAATTAAGGTGGAAGATAGGAAAAGAGTGTGAAGAATCTAAAAGATGCATTTAATTATCTGAAGTTAAAGGCTGAATTAATATGCCAATTAGAAGGAAAGAAGTTGTAAGGGAGAAAATATAATGATTAATAAATTGCAAAGTGATAGCAAGCATCAAATCTATATCAGTTCATCTATATCAACTGGATGTACTTATTTTGATTTTATGTTTTTCTTAATTAACAGCATAACACCTCCTCCCTTCCTATCCTGTCTATCCTTTCTGACATACTAAATATGTAATTTAGTATGTCAAAAATAGATAAAGAAGCAGACAAATGGTATAGGGACAGGAAATAAGTCATGGTAAGGGAAAGGAAAAGTAGTGAAACAGAAGATGGCCTAGAAGAAGGAAAGTAGAAGTGTCCATATTGCCCTCATGTTGCACTAATAGCTCTATGGACAGAAGAACAAAGCGTAGACAGTGAAAACAAAGTAAAGAGAAGAATTGAAAGGATATTTGTGAAAGCTAGAGGTGTAAAGACCCAATCTCTTAGAGAGGGTCTCTGGCTGAGAGAGAGATAGTAGAAGATAATACCAAATGCCTGTAATATATAATGTGTTTTGGAAAAAAAATAAATAAAAAAATAAAAAAAATTGTACCCGAAAATATATAGCCAAAAATAAAAACTGAAGTAATTTAAAATTAGAATACAGACAAATATTCAATTGTGAATGAGACAGCATAGAAAAATAAATATCCTGAATTTCTGAGAATTGTAGCATTTTTCCTTAAAGGCAGGAAAATACAGCAGAACTATAAAATACCAGTAGTTCATATATATTAATTCCAACTTCCCACTACTTCACAAATGTGCCAACTTGTCTGGTAATGTTCTATGTCAGATTTCATCTACTGTTTCATCTAACAGAAATACTGCCATCAGCTATAATCAAGTCTGTCATCATTTAAAGTGAGTACATCTAAGCTCTAGGCAGTGCACCTGTTGGCTTTCCCCTCTTCATCAAAGCCTATCCATATCCAGACAGCCAGCCCCACATACAACTCCAAATGATACTGACCCACAAACATTGCCTTCCTCAACAACAGACAACCACCAACGTGGCTGCTCAGCTTCTAATCTCACAGCTGGCTCAAATCATATGCAGGAGAACTTCAGCAACTGTTAAAATGCTTGTTGGCACAATCAACCCAGACTTCCTACAAATGACCAGGAGAGACCTTCAGCAAGTCACATAGAATTTTAATTACAGGCATTCACTACCTGAGCCTGATCTGCTGTTGTGCTGTCCCTGATGTTTTCTTTCCAAAGAGTCCCTATCTACTTCAGATAAGTAGATGGGACACCTCCTGCATGAGCAATTTATGGCCCATTTCAGAAACATATGTTGGCTGACAAGCCAACTATTTGTGAACATTTTTGCTCTAATATATATGTGAATAGCTGTGCATCCTGTCCATCTTAGAATGTTGTCACTGGCAACCTACTAATTCTGTCCCCTCATGCTCTTTAACAATCATTCACACTAACCATCCTGCCCTCCCTCCCCTCAATGGCTGACCTAGTGAGATGGCAGTTTCACCACTGAGTTATGCTAACGAAAGTGCAAAAATCACACAGATTCACATTGTATATTTTCGAACTCATCAATCACAGATGAAATTAATATTAGTAATGGCCATATGGTGCAAGGAAGCCTAAGGCTTATGCTGTACCAGCCTAAAAAAATAAAAAATAAAATAAAAAATAATAATAATAAAATTGCATTTCCCTCCTCCCATAGGTAACTATCCTGCTGACCTTTGAATTTTCCCAAACTGTCAACCTGTCACCAATCTGCCAAACTGTCACCCATGTAGGTAATTTACTGACTAAAATAAAACTTCCTGCAATCCAGTCTTTGGTCCTTGAGGTTGTCACAGACATTCTCTCAGATATGCCAGACAAGCAGTACTTACTACCTGGGAGTTTAAAACGCTGATGGAACTGATATTCAGGTGACACTCAAGTCAAATGGACCCAATTTTGGCGAAGTCCGGATGGTCTGTGACAGCCAAATCCTCTGCTTGCACCTTCATGCTGGTGGGACTGTTAGTAATCCTGGGTATAACCCCCATGCACAAGAACACTGTGGGCAACCACCCAGGTGTTAACCGACATAAGCAGGGGTCTAGGTGTAGCACCCACACCAAATGGAGGAATGCCACCCCTCTGTATTACCAGGCAATACTAGGTGGTAGATGACTCTCATCAACCAGTGCAATACCACCACTTTGCTTATTGGATGCTTGAAGTGGTGGTATGTTTAGTCTCCTGAGCTAAGTTCTGGTCAACCCTTCCCCATCTCTTCCATCATGCAGTATAACTGATGACTTTTGAGGTTATGATGGACATCATGGCAAGATCCAATCTTCTTTACATTTCAAGCGAACAGCTCTAAAATAGTGTTCGCAGGCCAGCTGCTACTTAGTACACCATACCAAACCTATTGGTAACTCTTTAGGAGGCTTCCGTATCAGCTAGTTTATAATCTTGCTACCTCTACTCTGCCAAATAGTGACTGGAGGGAATCTGAGTAGTGTGTGTGCGGGGGGGGGGGGGGGAGAATTGTCGAAGCCATGTTATGTCAAGGATCTGGGTATATTCTTACCATGTACATGGCTTATCCAAAAATTTCATTACTTCATACAGCATGTCCACCCTCAATTTTTTTTACTATTGAATACACCATGAATTGTCAAACTAATAGAGTAAACTTATCTGCGAAAAGAGCTAAACCTCCCAAACACTTCCTAGTTCATTTCACAAATATATACGTGGTCTCAATTCTAAACTCAACGGTTTCCATTTCCACTTGCAGTCTGCCAAACCCCATTTACTTTTTCTGGCAGAATCTCAGTCATCGGTTGATTCAACTACTGCTCATCTCAGTTGCCCAAATTATTCGCTGTATGCTTCCTTTCGCCTCAAAGGTGGTACTTGTGAGTATGTCTGTTCCGATATTCCCTGTCAGAGACTTGGTAATTTGAAATCTCCTCTTTTCGATCTTCTCTGGCTTAAAATCTCTCTACCTCATTCTGTGAAATTCATCTACTGTCTCTACCATTCTCCCAACTCCACTAATCACTCAGAGCTCTTTGACTTCCTCTCTTTGCAATTTGACATTCTCCAGTCCAACTTTCCTAACAGTGAAGTAATTTTCCTTGGTGATTTTAATGTTCACTACTCCAGCTGGCTTCCGTTTTCTAGTCACACCGACCAAGCTGGTCGAGATGCTGAGGCTTTTGCAACTACTAATTACCTTGCACAGATTGTTCATTTACATACAAGAAAACCAGACAATACTAACATACACCCAACACGCTTTATCTTTTTCTCACAAACAACCCTTCTAAGTACACAGTCGAAGTGAGTGGTCCTTTAGGCACTTCAAATCACAACTTGGAGATTGTCTCTTCTCCAATGGAGCCTTTATCTCATGGCTATTCCCAACCTCGTGTTGTTTGGCATTACAAGAATGCAAAATGGGATGACCTGCGAGATTTCTTTTCTTCTTTTCTTTTGTCCGATTACTGTTTCAAAACTTCTAATGTCAACATTTGCTCAGATTATATCAGTGAAATTATTCTTGTAGGAATGGAATCCTTTATCCCACACTCCACTTTAAAATCTCATCCTTTATCTAAACTTTGGTTTTCCAATAAATGTGCTAAGGCTGTTCAAGAGAAAAATGTTGCATATTGTAATTGGCTTGTTTCCAATTCTTCAGTTTCATTTTCTGCCTACACCAAAGTTTGCAACGATTGTAAAGCAGTTATTAATCAGTCCAAACTAGATTTTGAACAGGCTAAGAGTAGAAAACTTGCTTCTTGCCCTAATGGTAGCGGAGCATTCTGGTCTCTTGCCAAAGCTATTAGCCGCAACTTTTGCCCATCTCTGCTCCCACCTCTGTCAGAATCAGATGGTTCTATTGTCACTTCAGCCAAGAATAAAGCTGACTTGCTAGCCTCCCATTTTTCTTCCAACTCATGCATTAATGATCTTGGTAAAACACCTCCCACCATTCCCAACACACTCCATTCAATGCCACCTGTGGTCTTCCATCAAAAGGACTTCAGAAGGATTTTGACGAATCTCAATGCTAAAAAAGCTCCAGATCCTGATGGTATTTCTCCACTTGTTCTCAAAACCTGTACTCCCACACTTACTCCTGTTCTTTGTCACTTTTTTTCACTTTCTTATTCCAAAGGTGTTTTTCCTTCTGCTGTGAAATTTGCTCATATCCACCCAGTTCCTAAAAAGGGTGACAAGTTCCTCCCATCCAATTATCATCCCATTGCAATTACTTCTACTCTTTCTGAAGTAATGGAGAAATCAATTAACCGCCAACTCTTAAACTATCTAGAAACCCTCCATCTGATCAATGATCGCCAGTATGGATTTCGTCAGTGTCGATTCACTGGTGATATTCTAACTTGTGTTACCATTTATGGACAAATTCAATGGAAAAGTTTGGTGAAACATAAGCAGTTGCTCTTGACATCTCAAATCAAAGGCTTTCGATTGTGTTTGGCATAAAGGTCTTCTAAACAAACTTCCATCTTATGGTTTGCTAACTGTTTTTTGTAATTGGTTATCCAGTTTTCTCTCTGATCGCTCACTGAGAGTAATGGTAAATGGCTCTCTGTCTTAACTTCTCCACTAATGCTGGTGTCCCCCAAGGTTCAGTTCTTTTCCCCACTCTTTTCCTCTTGTATATTAATGACCTTCATCCATTGACTGTAAATTCTATCCATAGTTTTGCCGATGATAGCACATTGCATTCCACTTTCGATTTTGAGAAACCTTGCCCTGCTCAATCAGCTTCAACTTCTCGAATATCCACTGCCAATTCCTTAAATGCCAATCTCCAGGTAATTCTCCAGTGGGGCATAGACAACTTAAATGGTGCTTCCGTAGCCAGATGGGCAGGAGCAGCAGTGCGTAGCACACGCTTCTTGATTAGACCGGGGTTCAAGCCCGTGACCACCAAATACGGAGGATGCAGAAAGGTCAGTCAATGACCACCGCATATCCCTGGAGCAATATGGCCTTAGTTGCTAATGCTCCTAAAAACCAAATAACAACAACAACTTAATTGATGTCAATCCTTCTAAAACTCAGTCTTGTCATATATCTCACAAAAAGGATTCATCTGCTCCTGTGCTTATCTAGTGACATTCTGATTTCTAGGAAAAATGATATCTCTTTTGGGGATTACCCTGACTTCTAATCTCTCTTGACACATGCACATTACAAATATTTCTTCCTCCGCATCTAAAAAACTTGGTTTTCTCTTTCACTCTCGGCATTACTTTTCTTCCAAACAGCTGTTCACTCTGTACAAATCACAAATCCGCCCTACCATGGAATATTGTTCCCACATCTTGGGCAGTGCCCCCACTCCCAGGCTTCTAGATTCCATTCAGAAGAGGGCAGTTAGGTTAATTAATGACCCATCTCTCTCTCCACTCTCTGTCTCATAGATGTTCTGTTTCTGCTGCATGCCTTTTCTACAGATACTTCCATAGGCACTGTTCTTCTGAATTGGCTTCTATAATTCCCGCTCTCTCTTTCAAAACAGTCTGAACACATGCCGCCACCAGCCAACATCCATTTACTGTCCAACTTCAAACTCTAAAACCAACTTTTCATCTTTCTCATTTATTTATTCAACTGCAGTATTCTGGAACAACCTTCCTTCATATGTATTTCCTGAAAATTGCAGTCTACAGAAGTTCGAGTCTAATGTCAATAAATATCTTCTCTCGTCTTCTCAACCTCCAACCCAAGCACGGTACTAAGTACTATAGGTTCTAAACCTCTCATGTTTGGGGTTTTTCATAAAAAAAAAAAAGTCTCAACATTTCTCCCCATACCTTGAATTTGATGCCCCTAGTTGTAGGATCATTTATAACCGTGAAAATTTCATCCTCATTCATTTTACTATTGACTCTCAGAGCCTTAAACACCTCGATTAAGTCTCCTCTAAGGTGCCTTGTTTCCAAGCTGTGCAACCCGCATATTCAGAGTCTTTCCTCATGAGGATATCCTTTTGCCAATTTCACCAGGCGAGTTATCTGTCTCTGGACCCTTTCACGAAGCTCTATATCTGTTTTTTTAGGTGCAGTCTCCATGCTTGAATACAGTATTCCAAGTGTGGTGTAACAATAACCTTATATAATGTGATTATGACATCCTTATCTCTTCTAGCAAATGTTCGATAAATCATCAGGATACCGTGTGCCTTCCTTGCAACCTGTCTACAATGCTCGGAGAACTTCACGTCTGACAGTATCGTAACTCCCAAGTCCCATTCTTCCATGACTGACTTTAGTTCAACTCCATCAAGTGTATAAGCTATTTTTGGGGTTACTGTTCCCAAGGTGTAAGACCTTGCCCTTTGCTGGATTAAAGCATAGCTGCCTTGGCGGTGATCATTAACTATTCTATCAATCTTTACATCATCTGCAAATTTAGACATCATGTCCTCTCCACTTCACCTATCCCTTCATCGAAGTCATTTAAAGAAAATCAAAAACAACAGTGATCCCAATACTGATCCTTGGGGAACCCCAATTCTTACATTAACCCAACCTGAAGAATAACCATTTATCACAACCCTCTGCCACCCTGCTATCCCATCTAAAGATTTACCCTGATTCCAACCTGTTCCAGCTTATAAAGTAATTGTTCATGTGGGACTAAGTCAAATGCTTTGCTGAAATCTGAATAAACAATGTTGAAATTATTCCCTAAATCCTGAATTTTGACAGGAGTAACCCTGTCAAAATAGCTAACCAGATTTGTTAAACATGATTTTCCCTTTACTAAACCATGCTGCGTATCTTTCAGAATTCCATTTCTATCCAAATGACCCTGAATTTCACCCTTGATCATTGCCTCCATGATCTTCCCTACTATTGAAGTTAGACTGATCAGATGGTATTTTCCCACTACACTCTCAGAACTGCCCTTATGTATTGGGCATACATTGGCACATTTCCAGTCCAGTGGAATCTCTCCTGAGTCCAGTGATGCTCTCATAATTAGCCTTAATGGTTCAATGCACTCGCTTGCTGCCTCCCTTAAAATTATGGGGTATATGCCATCAACCCCAGGAGCCATACTCACCTGTAGGCTTGAAAGTTTTTTCCATTAAATAATCATGTATATCATTAATTACATATTTTTCAACTTCACTCCCATAATTTCTCATTGCCATAAAGGGTTTTTCTTCTGTAATGTTTTTCATCTGCAACATCAATGGGTATCTAATGCTATCCCACGTCAATTACATAAGGATCCAATCTGGTTTGTCCCTCTCTTATTTGCATTTATATATGCAAAGAATTCCTTATCCCCACTATTCACTCTTTACCAGCAATTTCTCATAATCTGCCTTTGCCAGCCTAACCTTTTCTGTGGCATTATTACAAATCACCCATACAGATTCTATACAATCATGTGAAACATCTGAATCTTGGAAAGCTTTTGTCATGCTCAGGATGCTTTTGATAAGAAGCATGACCCTTTCACCTCTTCTGTCTGCCCTATCTTTTCTAAATACATTGTAATGAAACTGATCATCCCCTATTTCTGGGTAGTACCATGTTTCTGTAAGTCCTATTATGTCGGATTTACTTGTCCTAACCAACAATTCTAATCCACTCATTTTATTACTGTATAAACAATTAAGGCTTAGTGATCTTGTAAAGTTAACCACCCTGACATACCCCTTAAGTTATTTAAGCTTGCTTCCCTGTTATTGGTTCCCTGCCCATTTGAAACGTTTCTATCCTCAGAACATCTAATATGATCTGTTGCAGTAAAACAAGAACTCTTGCGGTATATGAAGAGTTATTTTGACCAATATTATCAGATAAATGCATATTTATCCCTTGTCCCCCCCCAAACTAGCAGTTTCCCTGAACTTTTAAGGTATCTTCAATAATACTGGCAAAAACCCTTGCACTACCTTTGTTTAAATGTATGCCATGTCTACAAAACAGATTCCTTCTACCTACGAGTGCAGGCAAAGCTGATAAAAATTTCCCCCAAAAACCTTGCAGAGTCCTTCAAATCTTGAGCTAATCCACAAGACTTTCAGCATACAATCTCTCCTATTGTGCCTGGGCAGAATTGCAGACACAGACATTCTGACCTAATTGGCCACATTTCTTCAGCATGATCCTATATTTGTCTAACAAATTGTCAGATCGTGTGTGCTTAATATCATTAGTCCTCACATGAATAATAATATTATCTTTACCCCCCACCTTAAAATCTGACAATCTGTTGGTGACATAAAATAAATTTTCTGTGTTTACTATGGGATAACCATATGGTCAGAGGAGTTCACAAGGTAGAGAGAATACAAGAAACAGCACCATATTCGGCAGTCACTAGCTTGAACCCAGGTCACTCGAGACGTGTACTTTTGCACCCACACGCTGGACCACTCGGCTATGGCGGCCTTTAATTGTTGCTCCCAGCAGATATAGCCTGGTTCTAGTCCACCTATCCTTATTACAAAAAATATTTCCCATTTCCCTGACAATGTTGTTGTTGTTGTTATTTGGTTTTTAGGAGCATTAGCAACTAAGACCATATTGCTCCGGGAATATGCGGTGTTCATTCCTTGAACTTTCCGCATTCTCTGTATTTGGTGGTCACGGGCTCGAACCAACCCCGGTCTAATCAAGAAGCGTGTGCTACGCACTGCTGCTCCTGCCCACCTGGCTACGGAGGCGCCTCCCTGACAATGGAGTCTCCTAACAGAACTGAGTTGTTCTGAACCAGAGCAGTTTGCACTTGGTTATTCTGCTTTAATGACCAAATACTATCTCCACAGATGGGTGGACATAAGTTGTTTATTAAATAGCCAAAAAAAGTGCTTAAAAAATACGAGCAAGCTAAAAGCATGTGGTGCTAGTGAATTTAAATAAACTGAATGGATTTAGTTTTCGATTATAAAACTGATATCTAATTCCAGGACAGCTCCCATTCATGTATTTTGGATACCACTATGGTAAGTTTCTGATCATGCTTTAACCCATTATCACTTGGAGTATTTTATCCACTTTTTTTTTTGTGCGTGTATTTTGCCACAGTTCCTCTATTAAAAATGCAAGAAGCATCCACTGATTTTTTTATCCACCAATTTAAGAGAATAGCAGGAAAAAAAAAAAAAAACTTTCTCACATATGCAGGACCATCTGGACAGGCATGCAATTATACTGCAATCACAGCATGGATTTGTTAAGGAGCAGTCTTATCTAAACAATCTGATAGGTTACTATGATGCAGTGTCCAAGAAACTGGATACAAAAAAATTATTTTGATATCATGTAACTGGATTTTAGAAAAGCTTTTGAGACTTCTATACAAATTGAAGCAGTATGACATTAAGGGCAAGTTGAGCGTTGTTGTTATTTGGTTTTAGAAGCATTAGCAACTAAGGCCATATTGCTCCGGGATTATGTGGTGGTCATTCCCTGACCTTTCCACATCCTCCATATTTGGTGGTCACTGGCTCGAACCTTGGTCTAATCAAGAAGTGTGTGCTACGCACTGCTCCTCCTGCCCACCTGGCTATGGAGGCACCTCAAGTTGAGTGAGAGAAGACAGAGTGGTAATCAATGGATACTGCTCTTTGTGGACTAATCTTATTAGCGGAGTCCCCCAGGGTTCAGAGTTTTCTATATTTATCAATGATATTGATAAAGGTATATCAGGCTTAATGTCCAAGTTTGCAGATAATACGAAGGTTGGCAGGGTTATTAATGACAGTATGCTGCTGCAACAGAATCTAGAAAAGTTGGGCAGATGGGTTGAGAGGTGGCAACTGAAGTTTAACATCGACAAATGCAAAGTACTGCATATGGGTAGCAGTAACAACAGAGTAACATACTAACTCATGGTAGTGGAGAATGACAAAGACCTGGTGGTAATTGTGCAGTCGGATATGAAGTTTTCTGACAGTGCAAACAGGCTGCCGGAGCAGATCATGGGATCTTGTCAATGATATAGAGGAATTTTGCTAGCACGGATAAGGAGATAATTATTCCCGTGTATAAGGCATAATTATTCCCGTGTATAAGGCATAATTATTCCCTTGTATACCTTCAGTACTGTATACAGATCTGGAGGCCTCATTTTAGGAAAGATATAGAGCTGCTTACCAAGAAAGGCTTAAATTCTGCAAATTGCAGCATCTGGAGACTAGGCACCTGCAAGGTGATCTGATTGATGTGTATAAAGTCTCAAATGGTTTGAGTTTGCTCAATGCTGATGGGATTCTTCCTCTTGCTCAAATTATGCACCTGAGGGGGTATAAATTCAAATGGAAAAAAGACAGTCATAGAATAGATGTGTGAAAATTTGCCTTTAGCCAGCGAGTGGTTGATTGTTGGAACAAACTTCTTCCATCAATTGTTGTGGAAGTTGATAGCTTAAGTAAATTATTATTATTAGCCATATGGTACAAGGAAGCCTGAGGCTTATGCTGCACCAGCCAAAAAAAATTTCTAAATTACCCTGAGAGAGAGAGAGAGAGAAAAAAAACAAGAGTCAGAAATAGAAAGGAATCACCAAGAAAGAAGAATGATGATATCCAGCTCTGGACCCTGGGTGTGCCAAGCCCATACTCACCAGATGTGAGCCCCTGGGGAAACTTCAAGGAACAACTGGATGGGTGAAAAGGGAAGTTTTTTTTTTTTTTTTTTTTTTGCTGATGCTGTATAAGCTTGCTTTCTTGCATCACATTCTTTTTCCTCTACTAATGCTAATAAGCTGACTCAAGAAATAGATGAGGAACTTGGATAAATAAAGGACTAACAACCTTCAGGAAAAACAGCTCACAGAATGTGTTAACGTAATCATGCAGCTCGTAAGATGAAGTTGTTCATAGCTATGTATGACAGATCATGATGTGGAATGATAAAACAGCCCAGGCATCATATGGATGCAACTGGGTGTATGTATGCCCAAAGAACAGTTTCGCCCAGATTGTACAGGTAGTACAGGTCAACCATCACTAATCCGGCAGATTGGGACCTGTGAGGTGCCGGATTAGTGAGTTTGCCGGATCACCAGTGGTTATTTTAGCACATACATTTTACCCAGCAGCTAACCACCTCCTTCTACCTTTAACACGTTGACTGCCAAGCTAGTTTAAGAAAAAAATTCCCCAGAGGCCAAAAAATATTTAGCAAATAATTTGATTAGTAATTCTAAAATAAATATTGTAATGTCAGTGTTGTCATTTATTTTCGCTTAAAATATAAAAAAAAGAGACTTTTTTTATGTCGCATATATGTGGCCAACGTGGCCCAGTAGGTTACTTTATTTCTTGAAAAGCCGTGTCGGCCACATACGTGTGATGCTATTACGGCATACATATGAAGGTCGTTTGTGATTAGTTTATTGCGAGCGCTGCAATAAAACTAATTATGATAAAATAAACTCTCAAACATCGCAATAAGTTTGTCGGTATTGTTAGAGATTTTGTGAAAACAAGTTCGTTAGCACGCTGTATTATCCATCATATTGTGTTGTGTTTTTCCTCAAGTTTGTATAAGTGTGTTATGAAAAAAAAAATATATCTAAAGAGGAATGGCTAAAAGAAAATTACTAAGATAAGAGGAACTGAGAGAAATTGTGGAATTTACAATTAAGCAATTTCCATAGTCTGAGTATTTCAGCACTAAAACCTTTTTAGTAGAAACATTTTTATATAATGGAAGTGACATTGCAATTGTTTTCATCGATATCCATAATTAGATACGTAGACAACATTAAGCATTAAGTTCCGATGGCTGTGAACAGTTCAGAATTACTTAGTGGATTGTTGCTGTGTCTTATTGTAATTGTGACCTTTTAAGATATGTTGCAACTCCAAAGGAGCTCATTCTTTCAAATTGTTAATGAGTTTAATGAACAGAATGTAAAGCAATTAAAAATCCTCAGTTTAAATGTTTCCCATAGGCAGAGTAAAATATATAAATTCTGAAAAATCATCTTTAACTTATGTATGTGTATCTTTTCATTTTTATTTGTGTAGTTTAATATTTCATACCCTTAGGTCATTTTCTCTTCGAAGAAGTTTTCCAGCATAAGTTCTAAACGTAGAAAAACTTCTTATCCGGGTTCTACTGTATTTCTTTTTTTTATATTTTTAATCAGAAAACTAACAGATTTAAATTCATTACATACATGCTATTGTTGGTTGATTTCATAATTTGAGGAATGACCAAAAACTTGGAGACTGATATTTAGGACATGAACTATCTGGCTATTCAGATGGATCTCTTCAAAATGTTCTCTTTGACACTTGTGTACACCAATTCCACCACTTCTGCAAGCATTCCTGATCGACTGTTTTTTTTGGAATTGTTAGTAGTTCCTTATTGCATTCTAAATAATTTCCTCTGTCACTCCAAATCTGACTTTCCGAGTAAGTTATAAATCTTGGGAAAAATATAATAAATCACAGCATGCAGGAGCATTATATAATGCAAGTTCCAATTCCTTGAAGATTATCCAGCTGTTTTGTCTAAACAGCATTGCACAACTGCTGCAAAACTGTTTTTTAATATTCCTGGTTCTGAGAGACAAATTCATAATGAACAATGGCTAAGTCCTCTCAATGGAAGTCAGTCTTCCACTTAGAGGACTTGGCCATTGTTTTCACATTGGTCATGCACTCATAATTGATCACCAGTAATAATGAAGAAACAGTGAGGGTCAGCAGCTGCATGTTGACAAAGACCCTGATGCCAGAACTCACTGCATTCTCTGATCAGTAAAGATACAAAGAATGAACTTAATTGAAATTCATTGCATTTCCAAATCTTGTGTTTAAACTGATTTAAAAATGCAATGAATTTCAATTATGGGACATGTAAATCAGACTGATTTACATGTCCCATAAAAAATACCGATTTTGCTAGCAATTTCACAGACAGTTAATTATTGATTACTCCCAACAGATTGTGATTGCAAGCTGTTATATCAATGATATTTGAGGTTAAAGGATGGCCAGAGTGAGGATCATCTCTGCTGGTCAAGCAGTCTAAACAGTCTTTGAATGACATATAGCAGCCTTTTGCAAACTATACTCCACAGAGCCCTTGGGCTCCACCATAGTTACCTGGGGCTCCATGAGGAAATTTTAGAATGTTAATATTTTTTTCTAAAACTATAAAATTGAATCAGAATATCTATGCATAACAGTAAAATGTAAATTTGGCATTTTCTTAGTGACCTTGGACTGTCAATGTGCATGTTATATATGGAAAGTGACCAACCATTTCTATTTTTAGTGTATTTTTTTGAATTAAGGCTCCGGAATGTTTTTCCTTTCTGATGTGGGGCTCCACATGTCTAAAATGTTTGGGAACCCCTGACATATAGCATTTTTTCGAAAGCTATTTTTAACATTTCATTTTAATAAGTTTCCTGATTTAAAACAAAATTCCACAGGTTGATTGCAGATAAATGGGGGAATCATGCATTATTACATCTAGTTGATTAACTGAACAGGTTGTGAAAATTTGCAACTATCTATGATGGATGTGCAATTTCAAGATAAAGTCAGTCCCCAAATTTTTTTGTTTGTACCTCATAGTATATTTTTACATGTGCATATTATCTTATCTCCCTATGAATGCATTAATAGCTCCTGAAAATACTTTTTTCAGAAAAAAAAAAAATCTTTAAGTGTATTAGTATTTACACATCTTAGAATAACCACTGAATTGTTAAATTCATTTTGAACAATCAAAAATAAACTCACCAATTCTTTAACAAAAGGTGCCACCATGGAACCAATCCTGGCAAACATAGAACTAGAACCTACACCGATATTCCTAACAACTGTAGGATAAACTTCTGCTGAGAACACATAAAGAATGCCAAATGAGGCAGTGATACAAAATTTTCCTATCATGGCAAGTGTTATTCTCACCCAAAGAAAATCTGAAAAAAAAAAAAAATAATAATAATAATAAGTTCAAGAATATCAATAATATTTTTAATTCAGAAGTACAGTGGACCCCCGCTTTACGATATTAATTCGTTCCAGAGACACCATCGTATCATGAAAATATCGTAATGTGAACCCAATAACACACTGTTTTTTGATAATTAGTTCAAAGTCCTCGGAAGTTGAAATTTTTGCTATATAACTAAAGCTATATAGCGTAAAATGTGATTTTTATAACAGAAATTGTATTAGTTTTATATAGAATACTGAATACCATATTTTCCAGTGTATACCATGCACCTTTTATCTAAAAATAACTCGCCCTAAAATTGTGATGCATCTTATACACTGGAATAAACAGTAGAGAATGATGCAAATTAAAAAAAAAAAAAGAAAAAAGATAAAAAGTGATGATGGTGCCACACATTTTTACTTATTCATCCCCCCCCACAAATGTTTAAAATTAATGTTTAATATTTATAATAATTGATTATTATAAAAAAAAACAAAAATCGTAATTTTCATTTAACTTACATTGGAAAAGCTGTGTCAATGGTGGTGTGGTGATGGAGCTGGAAGAGAATCTTTTACCATCAAGATATCAGGACAACCTTCAGGATCTGGGGTTCTTTCCGATCAATGCCTCTTGCTACTTATGGTATAAAAACTGTCCAAAGTGGTTTGCTTTTGGCACTTTCTCTGAAGGTTCTTGAAATAATTTAGCACCTGATCTTCAAATTTGCAGGTCATCAATTCAGTGATTTCAATATCTGGGTTTTTTCTTACTGTCCTCTTCACAATATCCCATGCAGCAAACATGTCCTTAATTTCTTGAGTTGTTGCTACACAGTTATCCTCCTCATGTTCCTCATCTCCACTGTCATGCTTGCCCATCTGCTCTAATCCCTGGAGTTCCTCTGTTGTTAACTCCCTTCTGTGGTCCTCAATTAACTCCTCCACATCTACCACATCAATCTCTAGAGCCAAGGACTCACCAAGAGTGATAATTTCCTGCTCTAGAATACCTTCAGCTTCAAATCCTTCAAAATCATGGATGACTGAAGGCAATAAATTCTTCCAGGCTGCATTGAGGCACCAAGCTGAAACTTCATTCCAAGAACTGACAATCATTTGTACACAGTACAGTGTTAAACCTGGGTGTTAAACACCCACTAAGGTGTCTTCCAGAATTCCTTTAAGGTGATGGCTCTGTCTCCTGAAGTCTCTTCAAAGCACTTCACAAGCATCTTCTTTGTGTAAATTTTTTTAAAGTTTGCAATCACTTGTTGATCCATCAGCTGAAGCAGAGGAGTGGTATTGGGTGGGAGAAATTTGACAGTAATGAAGTTAAATTGCTCCTCCCGAGATTGGGCAAGTTGGGGATCATGACCTCGAGCATTATCCAAAATTAACAGTGCCTTTAAATGAAGTTTGTTTATTTCTAAGTAACCTTTGATTGAAGGACAAAACACTTCAAATACCCATTCATTGAAGAGGTGCCAGGCCTTCTTGTTACACCGCCAAAAAACACCCAACCTGCTTTTGATGACCTTTTGCTGTTTAAACACACTGGGAGTTTGAGTGGTAAACCAACATTGGCTTAAGTTTAAAATCACCACAGACATTGGACCCTAATAGCAGAGTAATAGGCTTATGACCAGGCAACGAGGCCTTTTTTTTGTGATGTATGTTCGCCTAGGCATCCTTTTCCAAAAGAGGCCTGTTTCGTCTGTATTAAAGACTTGAGGAAGGTAACCCTCTTTCTCAACAAGCTCTTGAAACTCTACCTTAAAGTTTTCAGCTGCTTCCTAATCAGCACTGCAACCCTCTCCATGCCTTATGACACTTAATATCAGTCCTTTTTCTAAAACAGTCGAACCAACCTTTGCTGGCTTTAAAGTCCCCAAATCGTGTATCACTAGCTGAAGGTGTTTTAGTCTTTAAGTCCTCAAAAATCTGCTTTGCACATTCCCAAATGTATTGTCCAGGAACTGTATCACCCTCCATTTGTTTTTCTCTTATCCACAGCAAACAAAAGCCTTTCCATTTCTACAGTTCTCTGCCTTTTGGACTGTGTTAGATTCATCACTAACTTTAACGTTTTCTTTTTGTTTCACTATGGTAGAAATGGTTGACTGTGAAAAACCATATTCATGCACCAATGAACTAGTTTTAGCACCATGTTTTTTAACTATTTCTTGTTTAATTTTAATTGAAATTTTCTTATTACTGTGCTCTTTAGGGGCCATATTATGCAATGTTGTACGTTCAAGAATTCAATAAATTTATGTAAAGTAAATTTATGGAAAGTAAGCACAAAAAAAAAATCACTTGAACTAAAGGATATAAAAACAAAACATGTGCCCAACACGTTTAAAAATGCTGCTATTGGCTCAGACAAAGGACTGCGTGGTCCTGTCAGAGACAATCGTAAGCCACTGTAGAGTGAAATAAATAGGCAGCAGTGATCACTGGTTAGTAGAATCAGCTACTTAAATCATTAAAATGCAGTACACTTATTCTATGTTTTGTTAAAGAATGAATTTTGAATGCATTTGTGATATTTTTCTAAAGCACGTTTCTGGAGGTCACGACCATAAAACAATTTGCACTTTTCAGTTTATTGGGCTTTTCTGTTAGTGCAAGCTATTATAAACAGGTAGTAAACTATCTTATTGCATTTGCAATAATAGCGATAACTGGAATTCGGTGGGGAAATGTGTTTCCCCTTCACTGAAATCATAAAAAACAAAAATAAGTTTTCAGAATCTTCTCTTCATTCCTATTTTTTAAGCTCCATTTAATAGAATTAATTAATTAAAATAGAATTAAAATTCAATTCACATATGTGATGACAATATCCTGCACTTACTACATATCGTATAGTGAAAGGTATTTTATTATGGAGAGTCCATCATAAAGTGACTGCACTGTATATTGGCATTAATAGTGGAAATAATGCAAAAAAAGCAAGCTTATAACACTGAGTGGACAGAAATCATGGGATATCTACCTAGTAACGGGTAGGTCCAACTTTTGCCCAGATAAGGGCAGTCACAAGGTGAGGCATTGAGTCCACTGGTTCACGAAAGCATTCTACAAGTATTTCCATCCATGCTTCCTGTACAGCTGTCCATAATTCCATCGCATTCCTGGGCAGAGGATCCAAAGCTCAAACAGACCGTTCCACAGCATCCTTAAGATGCTCCACAGGATTCATATCCTGTGAACAGGAAAGCCATTCCATGGTGGTAGTAAAATCTGTGGAACGCTCTTAGAACCATGTTCTAGTATCCACGGCTCTGTGGGGGAGGTGCATTGTACTGCTAGAAAAGTTAATTGCCTTGTAGGTGCACAATGACCATGAGAGGATAGATGGTCTGCAAGAGAATGTACATGTAACCTGGACCATTCAGAGATGCGTCTAGACATACCAGAGGTCCCAACACATGCCAGTTAAACATGCCCCAGACCATTAACGACCGTCCACCTGCCTGAACAGTTCCTTGTTGACATTACGGGTGAATAGCTTAGTGCAGTTTGTGCCAGATATGCACCCTTTAGTCTGCTCGAAATAACTGGAAATAGAACTCATCAGAGATGGCTCCAATTCCAAGGTCCAGTGCCAATGTTCTTTCACTCAACTGAGGTGTAGAGTCCTGTGTCGTGGTGTTAGCAATATGACTAGTTTGTCGGCAACTCCCATAACCTATTGCATCTAATAATCGTCTGATGGCCTTGGTGGATACTTTTCTGGCAACTCCCGCGTTGAAATCAGCGGTATCAGCGGTGATTTGTGCTGCTGTTGCTCTCCGGTTGGCTGAAACAATGTGAGACACATCGGTGGCCATGTTTATCCACCATCTTTCTACGCCCACAGCACTGTCCATGATGAGATGTTATTCTGGAAATGGCGTATTCCCGATACACCCTTGATAATGTTAAATGGGGATAGTGCAATTTCTGTACCAACTCTGCAATAGTGACCCATGTATCAGGCACCCACTATCATCCCTCTTTCAAAGTCAGTTAATTCATGACACGTTTATCCATACTGACATCGAATCACCATCTAAGGGGATGCAGTGTACCTACCAAGCGGTGGGTTCATCAGCTAGCGAGAGGGGTGACAGCATAGTGTTGCCCAGGAATCACATATCCCATTAATTCTGTTGTTTCAGTGTAAAGCATCAGTTAAAAAAAGTAAATAAATAATCCCATTTCACCTTTCTATGCCTTCCAAAAGTTTGTATAGTTCTTTCTTGAACTTATTCAAACTATCCACTTCCATAACAACACATGGAAGCTTGATCTAGCAATCAACCAGTTGTTGCCAGATGGCAAACTTAAATGGTATTCTGCACCCATCCTTCCTTGACTTCAATTTATGCCCCTCATGTGCATAACCTGAGCAAGAATCCCAGCAATGAGTTGCTCAAGCCATTCAAAGACAGCTGCCTAGACTCCAGATGCTGCAATTTGCAGAACTAAAGCCTTTCTTGGTAAGAACATCCCTTTGTTCCTCCCACCAAACTTACTGCTCTTGTCTGTACCTATCCCAGCAGCTCTATATCCTTTCTGAAATGAAGCCTCCAAACCTGTATTCAGTAATCAATGTGTAGCCTGAGCATACAATGGGATCACCATCCAGGCTAGCAAAATTCCTGTATATCATTGATAAAACCAATGAACTGTCCTTGCCACCTGTCTGTACTGCTCAGATAATCAGACCGCACAATTCCCCAGGTCCTTTCATTTTCCACTAGCCTGAGTGTAGTACCACACAGCTGATATGTTATTCTGGAATTACTGCTACCCATATGCAGTACCTTGCATTTGTCACGGTTAAACTTCAACTAACATTTCTTAGCCCATCTGACTAGTTTTTCTGCAGCAGCATACCATCATTACGGTCGTTAACTACCCTACCAACCTTTGTATGATCAGTAAACTTAGACATTAAGCCTGATACAATCCCCAGGGGCTCACATCTGGTACTGGCTTGGCACACTCAGGGTCCTGAGCTGGATCTCTCTCAGAATTTTTTTTTTTTTTTTTTTGTCTGGTGCAGCATAAGCCTCAGGCTTCCTTGCACCATATGGCTAATAATAATACTTTGGTGATATTGTAGTACCATTGGCACTAATGATATTGAGAGTAGATCTGAGGACTTACTTTACAAGCACAGGGAAATGTTGAAAAAATCACAAGTTAGGATTGAATTTGAAAGTGTGCAATTCTGCATAGAAATGACAGGAGGGAGTACATATTGACAGCCTTGCCAAATTGATTGACCCTGGAGAAAATATGCAACTCTCATGTGGTAGAATTGTTCTCAACACGGTCTGTGTTTGTTAACAGGAGAGACTGTTTTACATGGATGGTATACAATTAAATAGAAGGGGTGCAAGAATATTAGTTGATGCTATCGAGGCAGTGATAGGTGTGTCAGAAAACTGCTAGCTTGGGTGGGGGGACACAGAATAAGATTAAGTAGAATTGCAGGCAGAGGTGAAAGCGATTCTTGCACAACTTCTATTGGAACATGCAGCAGCCTGGAGAGCAAGTAGTGCAGACATGCTGCCAGTAGAGCTCATGGGGTTTTGTCAAAGATATACAGAAACTTTGTAAACATGTATAAGGAGGTGATTATCCCCTTGAACAAACTTATTTAGAAAGCTAGGAGCATTCTAAATAAGTTTAAAGTACTGAAGAAGTCAACTGCAGACACTGTAGGGATGTCAGGGACATGGCGTCACTCAGACATAAGCAGCGCTAATAGAATGTATACAGAAAGGACAGGAGGGGTGGGATTATGCTCTTAGTTAAGAAGCATATTAAATCTAAGGCAGTGCATGCGGTAGGCATGGTCAGTTTGGTGTGATATAAGCAGTTGGAAAACAAAGTTCAGAATATAAATGTGTTATATACCTAATGACTGTGATGAATATACTAAACAGCTATACAAAGAAATAGAGTATGCCAGTAAATAAGAATGCCTTATAATTGGGAATTAACCTTCCAACTGCATCATTTCTGTACATAGCCAACTACTAAATAGTTATAAATTGGCATCATTAAGTTAGCAAGGTTAGCAAGGATTTTGGACTAAAGATGAATATGGCTAAAACAAAAGTAATGATGAACAAGTATGCCACAGAAAGGGAAATAATGATTGAAGGAGCAGTAATTGAAAAGGTGGAGTCATACTTATCTGGGACAAGTTATTAGCTGTAATAATGATAAATGGCTGGAAGTCAAGAGCAGAATAAGTTTTGGATGGATAGCATTCAGGAAATATAGTCACATACTGAAAAGCAATATCCCAGTTTGTCTGAAACATAAAATAATGAACCAATGTATACTCCCCACCATGACTTATGGAAGTGAAACTTGGGCACTCACCAAAAGAATGGAAGAGAAGCTGAGAACTATACAGCGAAGAATGGAACAAATTATATTGGGAATCAGACTGTTAGATAAGAGAAACACGTGGATTAGGCAGCAAACTCAAGTAAAGGACATTCTTATCAAAACTAAAGAACTAAAATGGTCTTTGGCAGGACACATAGCTCGAAGACATGATGACAGATGGACTAAGAAAATAACAGAATATGGTACCCAAGAGGAGCTATAAGAAAACCTGGAAGACAAAGGCAGAGATGGATAGATGAAATTCATGAGTTTGTGGGTAGTAAATGGATGGCCAGTGCTCAAAACAGAAGGAACTGGAAAGTTGCTGGAGAGGCCAGTGGATTTATCCTGCAGTGGATTGAAAATGGCTGATGATGATCAATAAGTATATCTCATATTGTGAATACCTTCACAATGAGTTGCCATGATATTGCACTACATTGAATAAGTAACGCTTCACTATAGGAGAAGACTATTGTTACTTATTCTCAGCAGATACCATCACCCATGCAGTACCGTTTTGGAGCTTATTGGCTCCTCAGTGGGTGGGCAGGCCCGGGTGTTACAATGATGATAATCCAATTGTGAAGTTTAACTCCACAATATGAGAGATGCCTGGTGGTGTGGAGTAATTTAGACTGCAGAACAGTTTAGGGCTAAAGCCTCATGTTACATAGGAAGTTAGTGCAATTGCATCATTTCTGTACGTAGCCAACTACTTAAGTAGTTATAAATTCACAATATGAGATATATATATATATACTTAATGATGCCAATTTATAACCACTTAAGTAGTTCGCTATGTACAGAAATTATGCAATTGCACTAACTTGTATGTCAGTTAACTCTCTACATAACCTGAGGCTTTAGGCCTAAACTATTTTTCCTTCCAGTGGAATTTGTGGGTTGGGGGAACACACACAACTTCTGTAGATTTCTTCAGTGACTGTTTTCCACAGCAAGCAGCAATTCTTCATGCATTAAGAATCTGCAGGTAAGAGGCCCACTAGATGACAATGATCACAGTGTGCTAATGTGGAATTTAATTATAGATAAAGACACAGCTATTGTCAAGGGTAAAGAGATGGCCGTTTGCTTTCATAAGGGTGACTAGTGGCCTCACATAGTTTTAAATTCTATGTAGTGAAACCAACTGCAATTCTAAATGGGAAGCATTCATAGAAGTGATCACAGATGCTACTAGGGTTTTTGTACCAACAAAGAAATACTGTTCAAAGCTTAGACCTAAATGGATTTTAGATGTTCTATTGAGACACATGGCAGAGAAGAAAAGCGCATGGGATGAATATAAATTATCAGGTGATACAGAAGCTTATGGTATATATAAATTAGCCTGTAATCAAGTCAAAGTAGGTTCAACAAGGTTAGGCAAATTATGAAAAGTCTCTGGCAAAAAAAAAGCAACAAAGGCTTCTATGCTCATATTAACGGTAGATTGAAAGGGATGAATCACATTGGTCCAGATGCCTGGTAGCAGGATCTAACAGTAATTACCTGTTAGCTTAACGTCTGTTCCAGGAAAAATAGTTGCTGGTTAAAGAAATAATGCAGGTCCATGTGGAAAGGAACGCAATTATACTGCGGTTACAATGTGGATTTGTTAAGGGAAAGTGAGGTCTAAACAATGTGAGAGGTTGCTATGATGCATATGACCTTAGAACTGGATGAAAAAATTAGTTTTATATTACATACTTTGATTTCAGGAATACTTTTGCTAGTGCTGCACACAAAACACTGCTGTACAAACTGGAGTAAAGTGACATTAAATGCAAGTTACTGCTATGGATAAAGTGATGGCTAAAGTGGCAGATGGCAGAAGACAGAGTTATTAACAATGGGCACTTCTCTTCTTGGACTCATGTTATTAGTAGAGTTCCCCAGGGTTCAGTTCTATGCCCATTATTGTTTTCTATACTTATTGATATTGATGAAGGTATATCAGACTTACTGTCCAGGTTTGCTGATGATACAAAGGTTGGCAGAGTGGTTGACAACAGTAATGACAGTTTGATACTGCAACAAGATATAGAAAAATTAGGTTGATGTGCTGAGAAATGGCAGTTGAAGTTTAACATTGACAAATAAATGCAAGGTACTGCATATGGACAGCAGTAATCCCAGAGTAGCTTATGAAATGTGAACACTCAGGGTAGTGGAAGATTTAAAAAAATTACCTGGGGTTAATTGTGCAGTCAGATATGAAATTCTCTGAGTAGTGCAGACATGCTGCCAGTAGAGCTCATGGGGTTTTGTCAAAGATATACAGAAACTTTGTAAACATGTATAAGGAGGTGATTATCCCCTTGAACAAGGCTATGGTTAGGCTGCATCTTGAGTACTATACAGGGTGTCTCAAAAATATTGGTACAAACGTTTAGGGGAAGTAGGTAACATCTAAAGGAATGTGAATCGCATAGGAATCCATAACCAGAAACGTCACGGGAAAGTAGTAGCAGAGGCACAAGAAGCAGAAATTACACAAGACAGTAATTAGTGGAAAACATTTATTTGACATAATATTAACAATGGAGTACGAGATGGATGCATTTCATAATGTTACAACAGATGCTTAAAGGTTCCACTACGAGACGCGATGCATGCATGACACCGACACAGCATGGATTGGCGGACACGGTCGAACACACCTGGAGTTTCTATGACAGTAGCAGCAGCGCAGATGAGTCTCGCCATGAGATCCATTTCCGTCTCCACAGCTGATTCATACACGATAGATTTGAGTGCTCCCCACAGAAAGAAATCAAGGCTCGATAAATCAGGTGAGCGTGGGGGCCAGGCAACGGGTCCACCACCAATCCATCGACGCCCAAAATGCCTGTTCAAATGGTCACGAACACACCTTCCATAATGGGCAGGTGCCCCATCATGTTGAAACCAAATGTTGCGTCTCATATTTGCTGGAACATCGTCAAGTAACCTAGTAAAACTTGTTCAAGAAAAATCCGATATTTAGTGGAATTCATGCGGGATGGTAACAGGTATGGGCCAAATAAGCAGTCACCGACCATACCTGCCCACACATTTATTGCGAAGCAATGTTGTGCCGCATGGGGACACACACCGTGTGGGTTGTCATGAGCCCACACATGAGCATTGTGCTGATTGAATAAGCCTTCCCGAGTGAAATAAACCTCATCCGTGAACAAAACATAGGCTGGAAAATTCAAGTCTTGAACTCTTTCTTGGAGAAACCATTGCGCAAAAGCCATACATGCAGGATGATCTTGAGGGACTAGTAACTGAACCCTTTGGAGATGAAAGGGGTGTAAGGAATCGTGGTGCCAGACACTCTGTACACTGCAATGAGACATTCCTAAGGCAACGGCATGTGTGCTGGTAGTAGGATTATTCTGGACGGCATTCAACACACTTTCTTCCATGGCGGGAGTTCGCATCGAACATGGTCTGCCTGCACTACTCCTGTCACCTCTAAATGACCCATAATCGCACAAATTTTGATGAACATGTGCAAACAAACAGTGGTCCGTAACATGTCCGTCTGGGAAGCGTTTCCATAAATTCATTGAGCAGCTCATCCATTGCCCTCTGCTAATCCATACACTAGGTGCATGTCTGCCAGCTCACAGTTCGTATATAGATGCATGCTCTACGTGCGGCGACTACTGCTTGAATGAGTAAACCAGAAATTTTCCCTCTTGTGAACTGATGAACAGCGCCATCTACCGACTTACAGCAACGTTTCCGGTTATGGGTTCCTATGCGATTCACATTCCTTTAGATGTTACCTACCTCCCCTAAATGTTTGTACCAATATTTTTGAGACATCCTGTATACAGATCTGGAGGTCTCACTTTAGGAAGGAAGTATATCTGCTAGAATGGGTGCAGAGAAGGGCAAAGCAGATTGGTAAATGGAACAAAAGGGCACTGTTACCTAGAAAAGCTTCAGTTCTGCAAATTGAAGCGTTTGCAGACTAGCCACCTGTGGGGCAATCTGATTGAGATGTTTAAGGCCCTGAATGGATTGAGTAAGCTAAATGTTAATGGCATCCTTCCTCTTGCTGAGACTATACACATGATGGGGAATAAATTCAAGTTAAGGTTGCAGGGTAGATGTGCATAAGTTTACCTTCAGCCAGAGGGTGGTTAATTGTTGTAACAGGCTTCCATCTGTTGTTGTGGAAGTGGAAGGTATCAATAAATTCAAGAAAGAACTAGATAAATTCTTGGAGGGTATGGATGGGTGAAGTGTGTGGGGTTTTTTTTTTTTTTTTGGCTAAGCTTGCTCTCTTGCATCATTTGCCACTGCTACTAGCACTGCCATCATCAATAAATACAGAAAACAACAATGGGCCAGTACCCGAACCCTGTGGAACTCCACTAACAACATTAGTCCACAAAGAGCAGTGTCCACTGATTAGTGCTAAACCTGTGGTACTCCACTAACAATATCAGTCCACTAGCCATACACAATGTTTATTGATAACTGCTCTATCTTCTCCAACTCAACCTGGTGCACTATGCCACAGATGCCGATGTGCCTAATAAATCCCCAAACAAACAAACCCACTCAACCATCCCTTTATATGGTTGAGTGGGTTTGTCTCTATGTTCAACAGTATCAAAAGCTTTCCTGAAATCAAAGTATATAATATCAAAATTATTTTTTGCATCCAGTTCCTTTGTCACTGCATCAAAGTATCCAAACAAATTGGTTAGACAAGATCTCAACAAACCCCTTATGCTGTAAATGAAGTATAACTACACTTGTGTATAGATGGTACCGCATTACTTTTTTAACTACTGACTACATTATTTTCTGTGGAAGAGAAGTTAAGCTAACAGGTCTGTAATTATTCATGTCATCCTTTGATCCCTTTTGTGAATTGATGATACATTTGTTCATCTCCAGTCCACAGGAACCTTCCCTGAATCAAATGATTTTCTCATAATTATGGAAAAAGGGTTGCTTCCTTCCTTGATTACCTCCCTTAATAAATCCTTCATAAATCCAATCCACCCCAGGTGCCTGTTTCTCTTCAAGGATTTCTCTTCTGCTTTCCTCTCAGCTATCACAAAATCATTTAGCTCCTTGCTACAGTTCAATAAACTTCTGGCATCCCTTTCCCTATAGAATTCCTCATGTGTGAATGTGCACACAAAATACCAATTCAGCCTGTCAGCAACCTGGGCAGGTTCATCAACAGTAAAACCGACATCAAGTGGACCAATGTGATCCAACCCCCTTCCTTCTACATTTTAAAAAGTAAAGAAGAAGCCTTTGCTGCTTTTCTTGGCTTTCTTTGCCAGACACTTCTCGTAATTAAAGGAGGCGGCAAGCAAACCCTTAGCCATAATTATGAGAGCTTCCATGGACTCAGGGCAAGTACCCATGGACTGGGAGATGTGCAAATGTGACCCCAATCCACAAAGGAGGATCAAAGGAAGACACAGGTAATTACAGACCTGTTAGTTTAACTTCTGTTCCAGGGAATTAATGGAGGCACTGGTTAAAAAACCTGCAGGATCATCTAGACAACACTTCAGTTACAGCTCAGACACAGCATGGGTTTGTTAAGGAGAAGTCTTGTCTGACTAATTTGACTGGATACTATGATGTTGTCACAAAGGAACTGGATGCAAAGAATAACTTTGATATCCTATATTTGGATCTTAGAAAGGCCTTTGATACTGTTGCACATAGAAGACTGCTGCACAAATTGGAACAGTGTGGCATTGGAGGCAAATTGCTGCTATGGATAAAGAGATGGTTGAGTGGGAGAAGACAGAGTAGTAATCAATGGACACTGCTCTTTGTGGACTAATGTTATTAATGGAGTCCCTCAGGGTTCAGTGTTGGGGTCCATTGTTGTCTTCTGTATTTATAAATGATATTGATGATGGTATATCAGGCTTAATGTCCAAGTTTGCAGACAATACGAAGGTTGGCAGGGTTGTTAATGACACTAATGGCAGTACACTGCTGCAACAGGATCTAGAAAAGGGATGAGAGGTGACAAATGAGGTTTAACATTGACAAATGTAAAGTACTACATATGGGAAACAGTAATTCCAGAATAACGTATCAACTCTTTGGTACCACACTGGCAGTGGTAGAGAATGAAAAGGACCTGGGGGTAATTGTGCAGGCAGATATGAAGTTTTCTGAACAGTGCAGATGGTCTGCGAGAGTAGCTCATGGTGTCTTGTCAATGATGTACAGGAATTTTTCTAGCAGGGATAAGGAGGTGATTATCCCCTTGTATAAGGCAATGGTCAGGCCACACCTTGAATACTGTATACAGGTCTGGAGGCCTCATTTTAAGAAGGATGTAGAGCTGTTAGAACAAGTACAGAGAAGGGCAACAAGATTAGTGAACAGAACAAAGGGTTGCTCTTAAGAAGAAAGGTTTAAGTTTTGCAAATTACAGTGTCTGGAGTCTAGGCACCTGCAAGGTGATCTGATTGAGGTGTATAAAGCCTTGAATGGTTTGAGCATGCTCAATGCTGTTGGGATTCTTCCTCTTGCTCAGAATAATCACCTGAGTGGATAAATTCAAATTGAGGAAAGACTGTTGTAGGATAGATGTGTGGGAGTTTGCCTTTACCCAGCGGGTGGTCGTTGTGGAAGTTGATAGCTTAAATAGATTCAAGGCAGAACTTGACAAACATTTGGAGCGAGGGGATGGGTGAAATAAGGGTTTTTTTTTTTTTTTGGCTGATGCTATATAAGCTTGCTTTCTTGCATCATGTGCCCTTGCTAATCTGCTTGGGCTTACCTAAGCTCCTTTGTGACTTGATTGAAATCTAGCTTATATCTACCATAGGCTTGTATATCACCTGATAATTTATATGCATCTCATGCATTTTCTTCTCCATTACGTGTCTCAACAGTTCATCTGACATCCATTTAGGTCTAAACCTTGAATGGCATTTCTTAGTTGGTATGAAAAGCCTAGTAGCTTCTATGATTATTTCTCTCAATGCTCAATCAATAATACAGCAACTGCTTAATTATTGATACTCACTGATAATACCCGCTATGACCAATTGTTTCATTTAACAAATCAACCTTCCCTAATCGGTCGTTTTTAGTTAAAATAATATCACCACTAATAAAATTTTCCAAATTCAGGGTACACAATACCAGCCAAGTCTTTGAACATATAAATAATATCGTTATACTGGACAGTGACATACTTGCATCCTACGACGTCATTTCCCTATGTACTAACGTGAAAATAGATAACACATTTCAAAATTTAAGGGCATTATTAACAACTGACAACACACTTCCAAGTCATACCAACCTTTACATTAACAGCATTTTAGAATTAGTCTATTTTAATCAAAACAAGACACTTCCGGTTCCAAAATGAAATTACTGAGTAGATTTATGGTCTCCCTGTGGGATTAGGTATTTCAGCTCTTCTTTCTGAGATTTATCTAGTTTCACTAGAAAGTCAAATACTTCAACCATTCCCCCTGAAGTTAAATTATTTATACATTATGCTGATGACATATTGCTAATTGGTAATAGGACTATTATTGATAATCTTTTAACCAAATTCTGGTACACAATAAACTTAAATACACTCTTGAATTAGAGGAAGACAGTTGTATTAATTTCTTAAATCTAACAATATATAAAAAAGACAATAAGCTCATGACTAAGATATTCAGAAAGAAAACTCACACAGGCAAATATTTACATTTTCATCATTCATATAAACACAAAAAAATCCGTACTATACAACCAAATATGGCTGGTACAGCATAAGCCACAGGCTTCCTTGCACCATATGGCTAATAATAATACAGTGCCATCAATTATAGCCACTCACAAGATGATTTAGCCATAGAATTGCAATATTTAACAAAAACGTTCACAGCAAGGAAATATCCCATACAGTTAATTCAAAACCCAATATCATATTTACAATACAATATCAGTAACCCCCGTAATAATAATATCTGTAGAAATTATACACAAGGCACCCATATGTACTTCCATATTATAGCCAATTTGCCAGACAACTTCGTAAAGTGTTTGCAGGTACAGATATCACATTAATATTCTCTTCTTACAATAAATATAAGAAACATACACATACCTAATACAAGACATCAATATTATATATCTTATTAAATGTCAATCAGGTTGTGATACTTGCTACATAGGCAGCACCACTACAAAATATGGTTCATCAAAAATGGCAAATACACTGGCATACTACCATTACAATAGTTTCAGACCCAATCAGTCAAATACCGAGTTCACACAACACATACAGGTCATAATCCTTCAGTTGATTCCGCCATTATTATTCTAATTAAATTAAAATTAATTAGAAAATATTTCAATACAAAACACTAGCAATAGAATGGTTCCGTCATAACATGTCATTTGAAATATTGAATACCAAATTGCCAGTTAGTCTTTCCCCAATATGGAGTCTCGCACAAATCAAATTCTCACAGGTCTGAGTAATGAGGATGCGGCAATTCTTTTTAAACTCAATCTTCGCTAACACCTTCAGCCAACTGATGATGTACACTACAAAAGTCTACCATTTAGACTCTTGGCTTGTTTTTGCGTTAGCTTTTAAAATTTAAATTTGTTTACATAGTGATTTTATAGATGAAAACCAGGGGAATGGGCGGTGCACTTCTTCCTCCAAGCATAGTCTTAAATTAATATGTAGTTTAATTTTCTATTTTTATTAATTATATTTTAAAGCCTTCACTTCCTACTTCTATAATTCCAGTGTGAAAATACATGGATAATTGAGGTGAGTACTGATAATTAAGCAATTAGTATACTATTGATTGAGCATAAAAACAACATGGTACTTTAAGATTTACTATAAAAATCTCATTTCCATTAGAATTTGTTGTTGGTAACATCATTAGTTGGTACCAATCTACAGAGTTTAAAAACTGTAAGACCACTGTAGTCTCCCTTACAAAAGGAAAAACCCTTCCCTTTACCCTTGATAGTAGTTACATCTTTAAGTAAATCCTGTATCAATACACTGATCACTGCTGTCTGGTGGCTCTTTTATCTGCAGATTCTTAATGCACAAAAAATCACTGCTGATAACTAGATCAGGAATATTGCTCTCTTGTTGCCCCTAAAGCATTCATCCAATAAATACACAAAATCCTTGGTAGTGTGCAAGTAACCAACCATTGGTCAGTGAGTGACCATCATTGGTAGTTTGAGTCAACGTCTGGAAAGTTAAAATCCCTCATTATAAGATTTCTGATTTACAGGCCTACTATTTCTGTATATGCTGTTCATTGTACTCATCGCAGTCATTCGGCATGTAATACATTCCTACCCTCATTTTTGTTTTTCCAATGCTTATGTCACACCAAACTGACTCAACAATTCACTTGTCATCCACGGCAACTGGATGCTCTGCCTTAGTTTTTATGTGCTTCTTAGCTAAGAAGCATAACCCTTCCCACCCTTCTGTGGTGTCTATCCTTTCTGTATAGCAGAGTTGGGGGGGGACCTGGTGCCACTTGACAATCAACAATATGTCCTTTCTGTATACAGGGTGTGGCTAAAATGAAATGAAATCATTGCTTACCAACCCTTACTACTGCACATGTCAACAAGCATTCATATTGTGCTGTAGCTTGTTTTTTCCTCTACTGATCAGTTTGTTTCATTGCAATCAGTTAAGTTTTGACTGAATTGTGCCTCTTTAAGTGAATCAATGTTTTAACCCTTTGGCAGAAAAACAAGTGATCATAATTTAGAGCAGTGGTTTTCAACCGGGGTGCGTGGCACCTTTGGGTGCAGCAACAACATTCCAGGGGTGCCACGTAATTTGGGTTTAAGTTACTTAAACTTATTACAATTTTTTAATTTATGTTTATTTCATTATAAAAACATGTACAGTTTATTTTTAATTTTGTAGTGATCTATAATTGATGTTTACTTAGTACCTCTATATATATATAATTTGTATTATGAAATGTAATTTATAATTATATTATTGTAATAAATATCATATAACATATATTTTTTTAATTTTACACACACACACACACACACCTAACAGGCAGAAAATTGAGTATGGGTGCCACAAAATAAAAAAAATTACTTAGGGGTGCCATTATTAAAAAAAAGGTTGAAAACCACTGATTTAGAGCATAGAACCGTTATTAATTTTTAGTAGAAGTTGTGCAGAAACATTGCAAATCATACAGAAAGTGTACAGTGATGAAACCATGAGTCAGCCAACTGTGTCTGAATGGCGCACACAGTTCAGAGATGGATGGGAATATATCCATGAGGACAAGAAGTCAAAAAAAAAAAACTGCTGACTTGAGTGACAGACAAGAATGTTGATAAAATTTGATTGAGCATTGCCAAGACAGATGAATAGCATTCAACTAATCACAGAACAGTTGCACTGTGCTGTGATCAGTTGAATTTGTTATATTGACAAAGAAACAGTAAGAACAATTTTGACAGTGGTTGGGCATAAGAAAGCCGCCGTGTATGCAAATGGTTCTGCACATCCTGACACACAATCAAAAGCAGAAATGTGGAAGTTTGTAGTCAAAATTTGAAAAACTTTGTGAAAGTCACAAATTTTTGAATTCAGTGATAACAGGAGATAACCTGGGTCTTTCAGTATGAAACACAAACCAAGCATCAAAGCATGAAGTGGAAATCTCCCTCTTCTCCCCTATTTATAGAAAGTAAGGATGTCTCGATTGAAGATCAAGTCCATGCTTGTCGTTTTCTCTTATCATCATGGTGTTGTTCATGAAATTGTTCCACCAAATCAGACACCCTACATTGAGATTTTAGGAAGACTTTCGTGAAAAAATTAAAAAAACATGGTCCAATTTATGGCCAGAAAAATGGTTTTTGCATCATGGCAATGTACTGTGTCATTCCTCTGTCACTGTGAGAGTTTTTAATGGAAAAAAAAAAAAAAAAAAAAAAATCAGAACATTGGAATACCCACCTTATTCATCAGATCTGGCACCATGCAACTTTTTTCTCGCACCATGCGATTCCCAAAAATTAAAATCCACCTCAGAAGAAAATGATTTGAGTACTTAGCAGACATTCAGAAGAACACAACACAGCAATTAAAGGCAGTGTATTCCAAGGACTTCCACTGCCATTTTAGATCTTGGAAATTGTGAATGAAGTGCTGAATAGCCACGACTAGGAGTACTTTGAAGGGAATAAACATCAAAATTGTTGTATTTAAAATTATAAATGATTTAAAAAATATTTCTCCTTTATTTTTACTATATCTTGTGCATTGTAATTCCCCATATTCAAATTTTGCATCCCTTATATCCAGTGGTGGGATTCAAATAATTTAACAACCGGTTCGCTGCCCTAATTACCGTTCTAAGTATAAAAAAAAAAAAACTATATACCGAAAGGTAGTTTATTATTTCATGCAGTTAATACTTAAATAAGAACAATAAAAAATGGTCCACAAAACTAGATTATGTTATAAGAAAGAGTTTTAAAATATTAATGAAAAATATTAAATAATACCTGACAAAAAACAATAAAACTGTTATTTAAGATATTTCCTACTACTTATGCAAAAGTAGTAGGAACATATTATGCAATTTTCTTCGCTTTTATCCGAGCAGCATCGCTGAGTGATTTATCCTTAACCATCCTTTAGAAGTAGGCCGATTAGACTAATAGTCATTGTGTTTAATATATATTAGAAACAGTTAGGTGACTTCTCTTCTCTGAACATATTATGTTCATCTTTGAAAAACCCCTTTCCGCTTCTGCTGAACTTGCAGCAATTGTTCTGACAATATTTTTGTCTCTTTGAACACTTTCAGGAATTGCATAATTCTGGGAATTTATTAAAACTTTTTCCACGAAATCTCGATAATCATTAATATCAATTTGGTAATTAAAAATGTCATTAAATACGAGCAATTGTCCTTCAGCTGCTTTCCATGGAACTAGTACTTCTTCAATATTCCAATAATCTGGCTCCCAAAAATTGAGAAATTGTAATTTATTCCTATCTTGAAATTGCTTTTAGCAACTTGCTTTTAAATGTTCACAATCCATTAGTTTTTTTTTTTTTTCAAATTCGTTACAATGTTTTCTAAAAGTCTTTCCCGAGGAAGCCTGAAAAATAGATGATTTTCTACAAATTTTATATTTTTGAAGTTTTCTGAAGTAATTAATTCATCAACTTTCTTTTCGTATGAACCCTTTTCCTTTCCAAGCATTTGAAATGCTTTAATAGATCTTATCACGAGTTTTTCAGCCTTTATTATGTCTGTATTTCTTGTTTGCAGCACATTTGAAAGAAGAGAAATTTCGTTTAAAATATCAATCATCAATGCCAAATCAGTTATAAAATATATATTTTAAAGACTGAAAACAGTTTACATCTTTTTGCCAGGCTGTAAACTGTATTAAATACTTTACAAGTAGCACTTAAATATTTTTCATTCATCTTATCTATTACTTTTTTTATTGAATCCTGCTCACATTGCTTTAAGTTCTCTTTACAAATGTTATGAGCTTTTGATGAAAAATGTTCTTTCATTTTTTTACTTAGAGAAGCTTGTTGTACCTCTATTTTTCCCTGATGCCTCAATCTGAGAACATTTCTGTTCTTGAAAACACATGAAAACTGCTTTTCTCTTTTATAAAGTCATATTTTGCACAATACTCGCAACCTAACTTTTTGTTAAAAATTACCAGTCCGTCATATTTTTCTTTAAAATTGTTATATTGTTGCACTGTCCAGCATTCAGAAAGATTTTCAAATTTGGAGTTATCATTTTTTATTTCAATAACTGATGTGCTGCTTTCTTCAAGTTTGAGTGCGTTGTGCTTGTGACTGTTTTGTACCATCCAAGGCCAATTCTGATACAACAAATTCTGACTTTGGTTTCTTATTGAAAAAAATCTGTCAAACTCTGTTGCCTTTTCATCCTTTTAAGGGCTACTGCAAAAAGTTTAAAAAATGTTTTATTTTAATATATTACAGAGCAGGAGCGGATATGTGCCTATATATTTGAATACTTTTTACTGGTTCTGTCCACGTTGGTCATATCATAAACTTTTATAAACAAATCACTGTGCTTATACCATTGCTTATACATTGATAAACATCAGTCAGAACATACATTTTCTTAATTTTATCGATACTAAACAAAAATTTCTTGCTGAATTAATAAATGGCACAGGCTATGCAGATTAAATACAATAGACCTGTTTGTCACAGGAAAGTTGTAATTAATTACCACGTTTTAATTACCACGTGCACACTGGCATAAGGATTCCAACATGGAAGAACATTCTTCCACGGCTTCCGAAATGGGCGATAAGATAACCCTTGAAATCTATATTTCTATTGGTTCGTTGTGTCCTAGCTTCCTATTGTTTTTATTGATCGGGGAACACCAATGCACTCATAATATCTCGTGTGAATTTAGGGCGTAACACAAAGCTGAAAAAAATGACAGTGTGTCACCCCCTGGTTGTTTACGTTATATGTTTGTTTACTTAAGTAACAAACGCGAGAGAATAAAAATGTAGTATTTCATCGAAGGTATAATGAATTTTATGAAATGAATAAATAAATATTACAAGCATAGTTCCGTCTAATTTTTTTCACCTATGGACAGAATGAACATTACTACGGGCACTTGGAATATGCTGTTGCATAGATGAACGTTAAAAAAGAGTAAGGAATGTAAATTTCCACATTGGGTGGCTGCCCAGGCACCCATCTTAGAGAGAATCCTGATCACAAGTGCCATTTTAACAACCGGTTTGCCGAACTCAACAAAAAATTAAGTATCGGTTCTGCCGAACCGGTGCAAACCGGCTGAATCCCACCACTGCTTATATCTAAGTGACACCATGTCACTGATGTCCCTACAATGTCTGCATTTGATGACTTGACCAGCTTTAAATTCAAATTTATTTACTATGATCCTATCATTGGTGTACATGCAAATTTACCCTAACACAGCCCACTTAGTTACCCTAACACAGCCCACTTATTTCGTTGTTCCATGATAACCCACATAGGCCCTGAAAGTGCAAGCTCTGGCATTGAGGTAGGCAGCTGAGAGAGTTGATGGGCCCAACTTAATTCCTTCGAGGGCATCTACCCTATTCCTCAAGCTCTCATAAATGGTCATCAGAATGCTAAGTTTACATTGAATATCCTCACACACTCTTAAAATTAACGCACACAGAGACATCCTCATTAATAGTATCGTGTCCTGTTCCACATAGATCCACAAACACGAAACAAGCAATAGATCTCATGAGGCCATGATTCGGAGAACTGCCCTCCTCAGTTCCACCCAGAACCACAGCAATGTTGAGTCCTTTGCTTTGCTGCTCTGATGAATTGTGTATAATACATATAAAGAGTTTACATTATCAAGTATTACTTTATGTATAACGTTATGCTTCTTAAGTTACAAATTAATTATAATAGCTAATAAAATTACCTAGACACACCAACCTAAGTGATTCAAACTTTGGAGCTACCTGTTTACCAATATGGTACAAAGTTATGAGATATGATGTTCATACCAAATCACCAATGTGCAGGTTCTATGAATATTAAGTAGTATAGCTACAAAATCTCTAGCTAAATTTAAAAATAAACTAATAAGTATGACTAGGACTATAAAGCTATTTATCAACTACAATTTAATATGATAATTAGGTTAATAAAAAAAGCAAAATTTTTCAAAAACTTATCCATTCCCAGGAGCTGAAAATTCTCTGACCAGCACATGAATCACTTTTTACATCCCTCAAATGCTAAACTAACATACTAATTAAAATCTTATTTGATTTATCTTTAATAAAACAGTTTGCATTTACAAATTTAAGAGCACTACTTAATTTCTTATCTGTCAACCTCATAATTAAAGAGCGGCAGTGGGAAGAGTCTGAGAAAAGTGAATATAGGGTTTTCACTTATCAATTTTTTTTTTCCTAGCTGATACAGAAAATGCCTGATTTCTTTGCCTATACTAGTAATAAATATGAAATAAATATAATTAATTATTTATGAACTATCATTGACTCCTTTTTTTCTTTAGCCACACCCACATATATGCAAAGCACCTATTTGTCTTCATAATCTCCATTCAACCATTTGTATAAAAAACTTAACTCCAGTGGACAGATTTTTAATGACATTTTATATTTAGATTTTTTAAAAGATTTGTCAAGCTATCCCAAATTTTGTTAAAATTAGACAAATTTGGAAATTATTTTTTTTCTTTCCATAGATAAATATCACATGGGTTATCCAGATAGAGACTGTATATTGTAGCTGTGCAGTGGATATTATGTCTATTGCCATATGTTGATAAGAGCAATGTATGAGCAATTTGGCAGATGCATAGAAAAGTAATGTTTTCAGTTTGAGCCATATACATATGAAAGCAGCTGCTTTTTTTTGGAGAACTTGTTTATTATTATTTTTTTTATCAATGTACTAAATACATAAATAATGAATTATGTATTTGTCTATTATATTAATCACAGCAAAAATGTCAAATGTATTACAATTCAATTTTTATTAAAATCCAGATGAAAATAAGTTGAGGGAATATTAAGTTGAGGCTTGTGCAGTAAAATGAAAATAATTACTTTTATATATTATTCATTAATTAGTAATGAACTGGCTATAAGATAATTAGTTATTTAATTTTCACTTTAATTTAAGAAATAAAAATTAAACATGTGAACTATAATGAACTTCATACATTACCCAACATGTTTATTTCCGACAAATTCTAAATAAGGATACTATAGAGCCCAGATTCCCAACCTGTGGGTCGCAAAGTGTTTTCTGGGGGGTTGCCATTGTTAGTTTTAGTTGCAATTATTTTTATAGGAAATTTCACCACGAAGGTTTTCAACACTTATTTATTTCAATATGGCTACACTGCAATATTCTGCTAGTGGTTGTAACACTGATTTTTTATAAATGAAAAGAAGTGATTTAAGATCCAGTGTAGTGGATACTTAAAAAATATTAAAAGCCAGCCATGTTCAAATATATTAAACATTTTATATTATTTTAATTATTTGATGGCAGGCCTTTAATATTTTTCAAATTTCTGCCGTGGCAGACCTAGATTCACTCCCTAAAAATAAAATATACAAATGCAGTGTTACAATAAAATTCTATGTTACAAATAGTAAACTGAAAAAAAATTTCACTATGATGCAAAATTCAATATCAAAATTCATTTTTAATCGGTGCTCAATGTGTGAATAACAGACTGTTGAATATGGACTGTCGAATAAAGGTGAGTTGCTCTCTTAATGTAGTTGAAGATCAACTGCACGTTTTGCTGATGCTGCCATGTTTGCAATGATGTAATTCAATAATGTCCGCGATGGGCCGTCTAATGCAAACTGGTGCAAACTTCATTCACCAATAGTCAACCACCTTTAGTTGGTGCCGGTTAGCTACTGCTTGCACTTTCTAAAATCTAAAGAGCATCAGTAGGTCATCATCAGTCCGTGCTAAATCCGTACCCATGGAGTAAAAATGTAAATATTCAGAAGACTATCTAAAATTTGGCTTTACCACCTTGATCAGCAATGGCATAGAGAAGCCACAATGTGTTTTGTGCAATGTCGTTCTCAGTGCTGAATCTACAAAACGTTCAAAACTGAAGTAGGGGTGCCGCAAAATAAAATAAATTACTTAGGGGTGCCGTTATTAAAAAAAGGTTGAAAACCATGGATTTAGAGCATAGAACCGTTATTCATTTTTAGTAAAATTCGAGACAAAGCATTCAGAACATACTAAAAAGGATTTGGAGTTCTTTCGATGCCATGAAACTGGTCTCAGACATCAGAGACTTGATCCTACAGGAAGGTTTCAGCAACAGAGCACAGCAGCAGTGCAAGCACCATATGAAGTCGCATTGGAGACCGCCAAATAAAAAAAAAAAAACCTTACACGATTGGAGAAACAATCATCAAACCCTGCATGTTGAAGATGGTGAAGTTAATTCTTGGGGAAGCCAGCGAGATAAAGATTCAACAAATATCACTGTCCAATAACACTATTAAGTGGCGCATTTCAGATATGTAGATGTGAAGGAGCAGGTTTTCTTTTCAAGTTGATTAATCAATGGACGTAAGTTCATGTTCTCAGTTGCTTGTTTTCATGGAGAAGAGTTCATGAAGAGTTCTTCAAAGAAGAGTTCCTGTTTTGTAGTGCACTTGAAACTACTACAAAAGGTGAGAATATTATGGAGAAGATAAATACCTTTTTTGAAACTGGAGGACTACAGTGGAAAAACTTTCTGTGGGGTTTTACAGATGGAGTACCAGCTATGCTAGGGTCAAAGTCAGGCTTTCAGACAAAAGTGAAAGAACTTGCTCCCCAAGCAAAGGGCATTCATTGCATGATTCACCGATATCCTCTTGCCAGTAAGACTCTTCCAGCTCTTCTGCAAAAGGTGCTCAATTCTCTGATCAAATTTGTGAATTACATCAAATCTGGAGCCCTCAACACCCATGACATGAATGCTGATCACTAGGTTCTTTTCTACTGCTGTACGTTGGTTGTCGATCGTGTCTGAGTTGAAAGATAAAATCAAATTGTTCCTGGAAGTGCAAGGGAAACATGACCTTGTGGCTTACTTTAATGATGAAGCTTGGAAGAAAAGAGTTGCTTACTTAGCAGACATTTTAGACCAGCTAAATAAGATGAACCTGAAACTTTGGGGAAAGGAAACACATTATCCAATTTCAAGACAATCTTCAAGCATTTGTATCCAAGATGCAAAATTGGCATCAGAAAGTAAATCTTGGAAACATTGCCATGTTTGAAAAACTCTGCAGTGTGGTAGAGGAATCTGAAGGTGAACTGGATGAGAATCTGAAGGAGATTACTGGGCACCTTGAATCCCTTGAAAAGGAATTTCAGCAGTATTTCCCTGAACTTACAGAAGAAGCTGCTGCCCTGGTACAAAACCCATTCTCTGCTTCCCCGAATGTACCCAGCATTCCCGATGAAGTACAGGATGAATTCATGGATCTGCAGAACGATTCCTTGGCACATAATTTGTTTTATGAAAAATTGCTGACTCAGTTCTGGTGTGCTTTGTATCAGTTATATCCAAATGTCACCATGCTTGCTTTTTGCGTTTTACTTCCATTTGCCTCTAAATATCTCTGCAAGAGTAGATTTTCAATGCTTCTTCATATCAAAACAGCAAAGGCAATAAACAGAACTAAAGTAAAAAAAAAACCTAAAGGTTGGCTTTAACTAACACTCAGCCATGAATTTTGAAGCTGGTTGCCCAGATGCAAGTACAACCATCGCATTAGATATTAGGTTAGAAAATTTATTTTGAAAAATCTATTTTTAATGTGTTTTCTTTTCCCTATTAAAAATGCCTTTTTGTGCAAATGTGGCGGGGGTCGCAACTCAAAAAAGGTTGGGAAACACTGCTATAGAGTCTATATAATTCAAAATATCAAATTAACATTCTGAATTATACAGACTCTATACCTATCAATAATAATTTCTTCTCTTTATAAGTTTGTTTAGGGTTCTTTCTGGCTGGACCTGGCTTCTAGTGTCTTTAGGATAAAGTTCTGTAACATTCTTCATATTCAGCTCATTAACATTCAACATTCCTCATAGTTGTGGAACATTCCCAATGTAGGGCATGAGGGTGTGTAAACAATATGGAAAGAGCTTATGGTTTTCCTTCGGAATATTCTGAGTATCTCTCCATCCAGGATAATGATTATTCAAAGGAGTTTGTTATAGATCTGTTTCTCTGCATGTGGGTCACTTTTTTTGTGGGAATGGGGGGGGGGGTGGTATTCAAGCAAAATTGGACCTTTCTGCTTTAATCATTTCATTATGAAACTGACATTACATCAAGAATGAGAGTACTAAGCTACTGGTTAATCTAAAACCAAGTTATTATAAATGCCTATTAACTAATGACTGCTTTACTAGTAAGCTTTGAACTTTGCCAATAGTTTGCTGGGAAGTAGGTTTATCTTATCTAGAACTCCCTTTCCAGATGTTGCATCCAATCTCTCCTGTGGTCAGAAAAAGCATGCTTCTCTTGAAGCTGAAGTTAGCTGCTTTCCTCATTTACACTCAGTTCCTTTTTCCTTGCTCATATGATTCATTTATCACCATCCTTAAACTTACTTTTCTATACAGGGTGTCTCAAAAATATTGGTACAAACATTTAGGGGAGGTAGGTAACATCTAAAGGAATGTGAATTGCATAGGAATCCATAACCGGAAACGTCACGGGGAAAGTAGTAGCAGAGGCACAAAAAGCAGAAATGACACAAGACAGTAATTAGTGGAAAACATTTATTTGACATAATATTAACAAAGGAGTACAAAATGGATGCATTTCATGATGTTACAACAGATGTGCGAAGGTTCCATCATGAGATGCGATGCATGCGTGACACCGACGCAGCATGGATTGGCGGACACACCTGGAGTTTCTTTGACAGAAGAGCAGTGCAGATGAGTCTCGCGAAGAGATCCATTTCCGCCTCCACAGGTGATTCATAAACGATAGATTTGAGGGCTCCCCACAGAAAGAAATCAAGGCTCGATAAATCAGGTGAGCGTGGGGCCAGGCAACGGGTCCACCATGGCCAATCCATTGACGCCCAAAACACCCGTTCAAATAGTCACGAACACATCTTCCATAATGGGCATGCGCCTCGTCATGTTGAAACCAAATGTTGCGTCTCTCGTTTGCTGGAACATCGTCAAGTAACCCTGGTAGAACTTGTTCAAGAAAGATTCAATATTTAGCGGAGTTCATGCAGGATGGTAACAGGTATAGGCCGACTAAGCAGTCACCGACCATACCTGCCCACATATTTATTGCGAAGCGATGTTGTGCCGCATGGGGGCGCACACTCGTCCGACAAATTTGATTCCAACCTCTCCAACACTTCCTCACAGAACTTTTTCGTGACTATTGTCCCTTGAGGCAGAACATTCTCGATGGATATACCTTTGATATCGAAAAAGACTATCAACATGGTTTTCACTTGCGATTTTTCTAACCACACTTTTTTCTGATGGGGAGAGGATGATGAATGTTATTCTGAACTCTGACGTTTTGTCTTGGGATCATATTGAAATACCCAACTCTCATCACCGGTAACGAATCTACTCAAAAATAGTGGGTCGTTGTCAACACACTGCGTCAAATTGAAGCAACACCCAATTCTCTTTTCTCATTGCTCGAAACTCTATGAATGCGGTACAAAACAGGAGCAAATTTTTCTCTTACCCATATCTTCTTTGAGAATTTCTCGTACAGATTTCTTATTGCTACCCATCATCTCCGTAAGCAACCTCATTGAAATTGATCTCTTCACTCAATTTTTCTAACCAAGATCAGTTGGCCAGGTCAGGGATCATTCTCTAACAACTCACGTCCTTTACGAAAACGAGAAACCATTCAAACACACTTGGTCAAGACAAACATTCATCAGCATAAACATTCTTTAAATCGTCAAAAGTTTCCATAGCACTTTTTCCCAATTTACAATAAAATTTGATAACTGCTCTTTGCTGCATTTTCAAACGACATGCACAAAACTTACTCTTTCCATCATAAATCACTAACTACTGACCGGACAAGTTTCAACTTGCACTTGTTGAGAAAGAGAAAATTCAAGCAGATGTAATCATGTACTATTTGGCCTCTTACGTTAATACTAAACACAGAGCGCACACACAGTCTCATTATTTAATTGGTGCACTGCGTACATTTATTTTATTCTGATTAGTCTATCCATTGTGTCCAGGCCTCCATAGTCGAGTGGTCAGGAGCGGGAGTGTAGCAGCACATGGTCTTTTTGTAGATCAGGGTTCAAGCCCCTGACTGCTAAATACAATCGATCTGCCAACCTGCACTTGACCAGCATGGCAGATTATGGTCCATTTCCCTCAACATGAATTGTTGCAGAGGCTTCCATCTTGCAGTGGACTGATAATGGCTGCTGCTTACCCTTTTATCGATTGCTTAGATAATTTATAAAATGTTCATTTATCTAGTGAATATCAAGCAATAGTGGATTATTTACTAATATATAAAATGCAACTGTATGATGTGAACACAACCTAGAAATACAAAGACCACCGATTTTCAAGAAGCACTTGAAGCTGACATGCATACAAAGATATTAATATAAATGAAACGATACTATAATATAACTACATTAGCAATAATAGTATTTTTTTGGCTGATGCTGCATAAGCATCAGCAAAAAAAAAAAAAATAAATAAAGAAAACACTTCCCATTTCATCCATCCATTCACTCCAAAAGTTTGTGTAGTTCTTCCTTCAATTTATTTATTTAAGCTATCAACTTCCACAACATTAATCTGTTCCAGCAATCAACTACCTACTGGCTAAAGGCAAATTTCCACACATCTCTTCTGCAACTGTCTTTCCTCAATTCGAGTTTATGCCCTCTGAAGTTTGCAATCTGAGCAAGAGGAGGAATCCCATCAGCATTGAGTCTGCTCAAACCATTCAAGTTCTTATATACCTTAATCAGATCACTTCACAGGTGCCTAAGTCTCCAGATGCTGCAATTTGCAGAACTTAAACCTTTCTTGGTAAGAGCACCCCTTTGTTCCCCTCACTAATATTCTTACCCTTTTCTATATACTTGCTCTAGAAACTCTACATCCTTCTTAAAATGAGGCCTCCAGACCTGTGCACAGTACTCAAGGTTGTGGCCTGACCATTGCCTTATACAAAGGGATAATCAGCTCCTTATCACTGCTAGCAAAATTCCTGTATATCATTGACAAAACCTCAAGATGCTCTAGCAGCCTGTCTGCAGTGCTCAGAAAACTTCATATCTGACTGCACAATTCCCCCCAACTCCTTTTCATTCTCCACTACCCTGAGTGTAGTACCAAAGAGAAACGTACCAAACAGTTGGTACGTTTCTCTTGGGTTACTGCAACCCATATGCAGTACTTTGCATTTGTCAATATTAAACTTCGGTTGCCACTTCTCAGCCCATCTGCCCAACTTTTCTAGATACTGTTATTAGCCATATAGTGCAAGGAAGCCTGAGGCTTATGCTGCAGCAAAAAAAAAAAAAAAAAAAATTCCAAATTACCCTGAGAGAGAGAGAAAAATAGAAAGAAATCACCAAAAAAGAAGAATGATGATATCCAGTGGCTCAGGACCCTGGGTGTGCTAAGCCCATACTCACCAGATGTAAGCCCCTGGGGTTGCAGTAGCACACTGTCATTAACAATCCTGCCAAACTTTGTATCATCTGCAAACTTCGCCATTAAGCCTGATATACCTCCTTTAATATCATTGATAAATATACTAAACAATGGACCCAACACCGAACCTAGAGAATTCTACTAATAACATTAGAGCAGTGTGCACTGATTACTACTCTGTCCTCTCCCACAAAACCATCCTTTTATCCATTCTAGCAATTTTCTCTTAATGCCATACTGCCCCAAAATTGGTTTTCCATGTGCAACAGTATCAAAAGCTTTCCTGAAATCCAAGTATGTGATATCAATTTTTTGCATCCAGTTCCTTTGTGACCCTATCATAGTATCCAATTAAATTGGTCAGACAAGACTTTCCCTTAACAAACCCATGCTGTGTCTGAATTATTACTGCAGTAGGCACCTCCGTAGCCAGGTGGGCAGGAGCAGCAGTGCATAGCACCCGCTTCTTCATTAGACCGGAGTTTGAGCCCATGACCACCAAATACAGAGGATGCAGAAAGGTCAGGGAATGACCACCGCATAACCCCGGAGCAATATGGCCTTAGTTGCTAATGCTCCTATAAACCAAAATAACAACATTACTGCAGTCTTGTCTAGATGATCCTGGAATACTTCTTTAACCAGTGACTCCATTATTTTTCCTGGAACAGAAATTAAACTAACAGGTCTGTAATTACTTGTGCAACTCTTTGATTCTCCTTTATGAATTGAGGATAGATCTGCACATCTCCAATCCATGGTGACCTCCTCAAGTCCAAAGATGCTCTCATAATCATGGCTAAGGGCTTGCTTATTTCCTTTGCCACTCCTTTAATATAACTGAATAGATTCCATCCACCCCAGCTGTCTTTCTTGTTTAACTTCAGTTTCTCCTCCACTTTGCTCAGTTATTGCAAAATCATTTAGCTCCCTATTAGTGTTTAATAAGCTTCTGTCTTCCACTTCCCTATGGAATTCGTCATGTGTGAATGTAGATGCAAAATACTCATTCAGTTTGTCAGCTATCTGAGCAGGATCATCAACAGTCAAACCATCGATATCAAGTGGGCCAATCTGATTCACCCCCTTCCTCCTAGAGTTTACATAAGTAATGAAGTCTGCTGTTTTTATTTGCATCCTTTGCCAAAGATTTGTCATAATCTGCCTTTGCTTGCCTAACCTCCTTTGTGACTTGATTACAGACTAGCTTATATCTGTCATGGCCTTCTGTGTCGCCTGATAATTTATATGCATCTCAAACTTTTCTTCTCTGTCACGAGTCTCATTAGTCCATCTGACATCCATTTTGGTCTAAGCTTCGAACTGTTTTTTAGGTGGTATGAAAAGCCTAGTAGCTTCTACAATTACTTCCCTGAATGCTTACCATTTGGAATACCTTGTAACACTTAATTACTCTGAACAAGGACAAAATGAAAAAGATGTCAACGTAGGGATACCACATGGACAACAAGATACACTAACGAAACAAAAACATACATTGAAACAAGTTGATTTTTATAGGTTACCCATTCATCAGAAAAAAAAAACAGCCAAGTTTCTTGTTTTCACAATTTGCATGTACATATTGAAATTTCCAAAAAGATGCTCCAGTTTTAGTTGTACAATTTACTAAAATGGACAACGTACATCAAAATCCAACAATCTTGGCTGAGTTTGGCAGTAACTTCATGTAAGCAGCACTTAACGAGATGGTACTTATAGCAGAGCAGCACTGTTTTTAATGAAGTGATTTTACCAAACTGCTAATATTCAATTAGTTTGAAGTAAGTTTTTATCTTGCCATAGTTGACAATAAGATTATTTCAGTAAAGAAGACTGAATAATGGACTATCTGTAAAACTTTTTTCTCAATGACTAAAATTAAAAGAATTATCAATATATAACATATATCTGAATGACTGTATTAACAAACAAAATACCCCATGAAATAATCACTGAATTGTCCTTCTGAAATCAGAAATGCAATGGTCAGCTTGTGGTATCATTGGATCAACTTTTAACAAATGACTTTCCATGATATGATAACTTATTTCTTTTAAGAATAATTCACCCACATTTTTTATCACTAGAATGGGATTCAAATGCATGCAGCGGATGCCGTGTTCAATATTTTAAATGAGCATTTTCATGATAAAATTTTTTCCAATTGATTTCTTACATCTTTCACATATGAGGTTCTCAAAAGAACCTCAACTAATTCTAAGATATTACTTTTTTAGAAACAGTGAGCGTTTCAGTAAGGCATACTTTACCGATTACTATATCCTTGCTTTCATAATTAGACTTGAAGGCCCACATCAAGTTGGATTTAAAAAAAAAAAAAAACTTGACTGCAAAGTTTTAATATACAGAGAACTTTTAGAAGGGTCATCTTCTGCAGGTTCTCCTTGTGCAATTTCAGGTCTTAAAAAGGTGCCTATGCAAATGAAGGATGAAAAGGGAAAAAAGTGGCTCTACATTCAGATCAAGCTGCATCATAAAATTTAAATTAGCTTATAATCTTTTACAGCACTTTAAGTCAACAAAAAAAAAAATTAGTGGAGGATTAAGTTTTTAGATTCTTTTATAAAAAGTAACACGATGATTAGCATCAGGAATAAAATTATGGAAAGAATAAAAATTATAATTTCTTTATTAGTAAAAACCAATACATATGAATCAGTGAATTGCAGAAATACCGAATAGTATAAACATACTCAATGCATTTAGATGAAATGTTATAAGTTGTTGTTATTTGGTTTTTAGGAGCATTAGCAACTAAGGCCATATTGCTCCGGGAATATGCGGTGGTCATTCCCTGACCTTTCCGCATCCTCTGTATTTGATGGTGACGGGCTCGAACCCCGGTATAATCAAGAAGTGTGTGCTATGCACTGCTGCTCCTTCCCACCTGGCTACGGAGGCACCTATTTGTTATAAGTGAAATACTCTGACAAAGCTAATGGTATTCACTGGTTATTATTACTTACCATCTGAAATAGGAATGGTCAGTATACAAGAAACTCCTCCTATCACCATTGTTGCCATTTGTGGAATTCTTCGACCTAAGACCCGTAATAAAAAGATAGATGCAAAATATGCTGGGAACTCAATGGCCCCTGCAATGAAGAAGTTAATAAAGGGATTTCCTCCTAACCCATTTGTATTGAGAGATAGTCCAAAATAAATGAAAGAATTTATAAACCTGTTGAGAAAAAGAAAAATGAGTACATTAAAATCACTGCATTTTTAATCACATACATTTTAATTAAAAAAGAAAATTCTACTAACAGAATAGATTCGAGTCAACTATACTGTAATAACAATTGTCACAGTTAATCTAATCTTAAATATATCTTGACACTTCATATACTTTACAAAACTCACCTCATTAATAAAGTATATTGAATGTTGCTGTATTAAGGTTATTAATATTTTTACAAAATTTACAGCTGAAAAAAAAATTGCACATTACTGGAATAATGTAATTACTAACATAACATAGGAACTTTCAAACTTAAGCCACATGATGGTAACAAATTTTAGTATCTGTGATGTTGTAAGTGCTCATATCCTATGTTATTTTATTAAGAACCAGCAGCCCCTCATTTGGATTAAAGAAGGCTTCCATTGAGCAGTGTTTCGTAACCTGTGGTCTGCATAAAACTTATGCAAGTAGATCACAAGACTTTACAAGAGTTTGGCAAGACATATCCTATTATAGTGATGGGAAATACAGGTATACCTATAACAACCTAATGTATCGATAAACCATTTAAAATTCAGTAAATGATGTGAAAGAAAGTTTATAATTTTTTAAATTTTTAAGAAAACAACGATTTTCTATACAGTGAAAGTCATTATTTAATGGCTATAAAACAAACATTTCTCACAATTTTTAGGTGTGTATTCTGGCCAACAATTATTTTTTATCACAAAGTTTCTTTTATTTCTTTGATGAAGAGAATGATTATATAGTGTCCCAAAACTCTAAAGCTCAATTTCATGTTACTTATACATATTATATTACACCAGTCTGCATTTTAAGAAAAGTTTCTCTTAACCTGAAATTTGCTATATATCAACATCAGATTTAAAAAAAAAAAAAAAAAAATATATATATATCGAGAACGAGTGTAGCCTTGTACAGGCGAAGTTTTTGCTGCTCCTGCAATAGAAGTTTTTTTCCGTTTTATTAGCTTAAATTGGCATATTAACTTATTTTCTAGAGTAGCTTTATATTCCTAGTTACGATACTTAGTTTAAAGTTTAACTTAGATAGAGATTTTGTAGGTATTACTTAGTATCTGTAAGGGTATCCAATCCACGTGTTACAAGTTGCAGCTCCGTATTTAGCCACTTTATTGACGAATTGTTATATTAAATTATTTTCTGTAAGTAAGTAGCTTATTGACTTAGTCACGATCCTTAGTTTATTCTGAATTGAGACAGTGAGATTTGGAACTTAATTAATACTTAATTGTCTGTAGATTTACCATTCGTAACTTGCCACCATTGTTATACGATACGTTATATCCCGAAGAAGATAGTGTAAGCTTAGTATAGTATATAATATAATATAATATAATATAATATAATATAGTCAATTAATCAGTAAAATCTATTAATCTTGTTAAACTTCATTGTAATTAAATTATACTTTTTAACTAAATACATATAACAACTTAGATTACAAACGTAACAATTAATTAATACATAACTTGATACGGAAGTTATATAAACGGAAATCGTAGATAATACTCAATACTGAAAAATATATATAGCGTTATAACTGTGTTGGGATACAAGTTTAGGGTTATAATTTTGTACTGAAATTGAAATTAAATCATGACTCAGACCACAGCAGCAAAGCAAAAGGCTCAAGCTAATGGCAGTGCTGTGGCTCAGGGGAGAACTGAGGGGGGGGGGCAGTTGCCCTCTGAATCACAGCCTTTTAAAATGCACTGCTTGCTTGATGTTTGTGGATCAATTGGGTACGGGACATGATATTGCCATGGGGAATATAAGGAGTGTAAGGAAATCAGGCGACAACTCAGCATTGTTATGGGCCTATAGGAGAGCTTGAAGGACAGGGTGGATGCCCTCGAAGGATCTAAATTGAGGGGGCCCATCAAGCTCTTAGCTGCCCATATCAACGCCAGAGCTTGCACTTAGTCATCACGCAACACAGCGGGAACCCCCAAGGCAGAATGCACTGGTCCTACAGGAACTAGTAGTTGTTGGTGACTATTATCAGGGAAATGGGGAACATGCTTTGTAAAAAGAATAGGTCGTACAGGACCAGGGTATGTCTGCCAGGGGCAAAGGTTTAGCTTTAGCATTAGTAGAGGCATATGATGCAAGAAAGCAAGCTTATGCAGCATCAGCCAAAAAAAAAAAAAAAAAAAACCCACTCCCATTTCACCCCTCCGTTCGTTCGAAAAAAAAAAAAAAACTGTCCAGCTGAGCATTAAATTTATTTAGGCTATCAAACTTCCACAACAAGGGATAGAAGTCTGTTCCACCAACCAACTACCCGCTAGCTAAAGGCAAATTTCCGCACATCTATCCTACATCTGTATTTCCTCAATTTGAATTTATGCCCTCTCAGGTGATTATTCTAAGCAAGAGGAAGAATCCCATTGCCATTGAGCACGTTCAAACCATTGTAGGTTTTATACACCTCTATCAGATCACATCGCCAATGCCTAGTCTCCAGACACTGTAATTTGCAAAACTTGAGCCTTTCTTTGTAAGAGCAACCCTTTATTCCATTCACTAATCTTGTTGCCCTTCTCTGTACTCGTTCCAGCAGCTCTACATCCTTCTTGAAATGAGGCCTCCAGACTTGTATACAGTACTCAAGGTGTGGCCTGACCATTGCCTTATACAAGGGAATAATCACCTTATCCCTGTTAGAAAAATTCCTGTATATCATTGACAAGACACCATGAGCTACACTTGCAGACAGTCTGCACTGCTCAGAGAATTTCATATCTGCCTGCACAATTACCCCCAGGTCCTTTTCATTCTCCACCACTGTCATTGAAGTACCACAGAGTTGATACGTTGCTCTGGGGTTACTGTTTCCCATATGTAGTACTTTACTTTTGTCAATGTTAAAGTTCATTTGCCACCTCTCAGCCCATCTGCTCAACCTTTCCAGATCCTGTTGCAGCAGCATAGCATCCGTAATGTCCTTAATAACCCTGCCAACCTTTGTATCGTCTGCAAACTTGAACATTAAGCTTGATATACTATCATCAATATCATTTATAAATACAGAAAACAATAATGGACCCAACACTGAATCCTGAGGGACTCCACTAATAACATTAGTCCACGATGAGCAGTGTCCATTGATTACCATTCTCTGTCTTCCCCCCCTCAACCACCCCTTTATCCATAGCAGCAATTTGCCTCCAATGCCACACTGCTCTAATTTGTGCAGCAGTCTTCCATGTGCAACAGTATCAAAAGCCTTTCTAAGATCCAAATATATAATATCAAAGTTATTCCCTGCATCCAGTTCTTTTGTGACTGCATCATAGTATCCAATCAAATTGGTCAGGCAAGACTTTCCCTTAACAAAATCATGCTGTGTCCGAGCTATAATTGAAGTCTTGTCTAGATGATTCTGCAGTGCTTCTTTAACCAGTGCCTTCATTAATTTTCCTGGAACAGAAGTTAAACTCACCAGGTCTATAATTACTAGTGTCAGCCTTTGATTCTCCTTTGTGAATTGGGGTCACATTTGCACATCTCCAGTCAATGGGTACCTCCCCTGATTCCAAGGAAGCTCTCATAAATATGGCTAAGGGTTTGCTTACTTCCTTTGCTGCCTCCTTTAATATAACTGGATAGATCCCATCCACCCCGGGTGCCTTTTTATGTTTATGCTCAACAATTTCTCCTCCACTTTCCTCTCAGTTATTACAAATCATCTAGCTCACTGCCAGAGTTTATAATTATCACCTCTGGAATTCCCCTTCCTGAATAACTCCTCATGTGTGAATGTAGATGCAAAATACTCATTTAGTTTGTTACCCACCTGAGCAGGATCCTCAACTGTTGAACCATCAATATCCAGTGGACCAATCTGATTCATCCTTTTCCTTCTACAGTTTACATAGGTAAAGAACTCTTTTCTGTTTTTCTTTGCATCCTTTGCCAAGGATTTCTCATAATCTGCCTTTGCCTGCTTAATCTCCTTTGTGACTTGGTTACAGACCAGCTTATATCTATCATAGGCTTCCATGTCACCCATTAATTTATGTATCCCATGCATTTTTCTTCTCTGCCATATGTCTCATTAGTATATCTGACATCCATTTAGGCATAAACCTTGAACAATATTTTTTAGTTGGTATGTGAAGCCTAGTACCTTCACAAGATAAGTTCTTTGAATGCTTCCCATTTTGAATTTGCTGTTGGTAACATCATCAGTTGATCCCACTATATAGAATTTAAATACTGTCTCAGACAATCGTAGTCACCTTTACAAAAGCAAAAACCCTTCCCTTTACCCCTGATGGTAGTTACCTCTTTGAGTGAATCCCACTTCAGCACACTGTGATCACTGCCACCTAGTGGTTCCTTTATTTGCAGATTTTTAATGCATGAAGAATCACTACTGATAATCAGATCAAGAGTATTACTCCCTCTAGTTGCCTCCCGAACATGCTGATGTAGAAAACAATCATCCAATAAATCCACAAAAGCCTTGCTAGTGTGTGAGTGACCAACCCACAAATTCCAGTCAATATCTGGGAAATTAAAATCCCCCGTCATAAGACTCTGATTTACTGGCCCACTCTATTTCCCTGTACAGTTTCTTATTATACTCATCAGAGTCATTAGGTCTATAGCACACTCCTACTCTCAATTTTGATCTCCCTATGCTTATGTCACTCCAAACTGACTCGACACTGCACTGTCCAGCGATGTTGACTGGCTTCACTTCCTTGGATTTTATGTATTTCTTAACTAATAGCATAACCCCTCCTCCCTTCCTATCCTGTCTATCCTTTCTGTAGACATTGTACTCCCCAAATTCCAGTTCTGCATCCCTTATATCTGTGTGACACCACGTCTCTGAAATCACAACAATATCTGCCTTTGATGTTTGGAGCAATACCTCAAATTTATTTACAAAACTCCTAGCTTTGGTATACACGCAAGTATACATGTACCTGTTCCTATTCTTAGCTACCCTTACACAACCCATGTGTTTACTTGTACTGCAATGACTCCCAGCAGTCTCTGAAATATCCTGCATCTTGTTTTCCAGGCTGCTGCTCATTCCAATAGAAGCAGTGCAAGAATCACTTTCACCTCTGCCAGTGGCTACTGTTAATCTATTAGTCCTTGTATTCCCCCAATCTAGCAGTTTTCCGACCCACATAACACTGCCTCGATGGCATCAGCAAACATTCTTGCACCCTTTCTGTTTAAGTGTATCCCATCACTGTAGAAGCAGTCTCTCCTGTTAACAAGTACAGACCAGGCTGAAAAAAATTCTACCCCTTGAGCTTTGCACAGTCTTTCCAGGGCCGAATTGATCGGCAAAGCTCTCATCATATACTCCCTCCTATCTTGTCTGGGCAGAATTGCAGACACTTTTAAATTCAACCCTAATTCGCCGCTTTTTTTTTTTCAACAGTGACCTGTACTTGTTAAGTAATTCCGCTGGTCTCCTACTCTTAATATCATTAGTGCCAACGTGTACAACTGTATCACCTTTTGTGCCCTTAAAGGATGATATCAGCTCTACAAAGTCATCAACCTTTGCCCCTGGCCGACATACCCTGGTCCTGTTCCACCTATCCTTTTTACAAAGGATGTTCCCTGTTTCCCTGGCAATAGAGTCACCAACAACTACTAGTTCCTGTGGGACCAGTGCATTTTGCCTAGGGGGTTGCTGCTGTTGCGTGATGACCAAGTGCAAGCTCTGGTGTTGATGTGGGTATCTGAGAGCTTGATGGGCCCTCAATTTAGATCCTTCGAGGGCATCCACCCTGTCTTTCAAGCTCTCATATAGGTCCATAACAACGCTGAGTTGTCGCCTGATTTCCTTATACTCCTTACATAGCGCACACACAAAGACATCCCCTATGGCAATATCATGTCCCATACCCGATTGTCCACAAACATTAAGCAAACGGTGCATTTTAAAAGCCTGTGATTCAGAGGGCAACTGCCCCCCTCAGTTCTCCCCTGAGCCACAGAACTTCCATTAGCTTGAGCCTTTTGCTTTGCTGCTCTGGTCTGAGTCATGATTTAATTTCAATACAAAATTATAACCCTAAACTTTTATCCCAACCCAGTTATAACGCTATATATATATTTTTCAGTATCAAGTATTATCTACGATTTCCGTTTATATAACTGCCCTATCACGTTATGTATTAATTAATTATGTTATGTTTGTAATCTAAATCGTTATATGTATTTAGTTAAAAAGGTACAATTTAACTGACAATGAAGTTTAACAAGATTAATAGATTTTACTGATTATTTGACAATATTATATTATATACTATACCAAGCTTATGCTATCTACTTCGGGATATAACGTATCGTATAACAATGGTGGCAAGTTACGAACGGTAAATCTACAGACACTTAAGTATTAATTAACTTCCAAATCTCGCTGTCTCGATTCAGAATAAACTAAGGATCCTGATTATGTCTATAAGCTACTTATAGAAAATAATTTAATATAACAATTGGCCAATAAAGCGGATAAATATGGCTAAAAATCTTCTTGTTCAGCGGCGCTGCAACTTGTAACATGTGGATTTGATACCCTTACCAATACTAAGTAATACTCTCAAAATCTCTATCTAGGTTAATTTAATCTAAGTATCGTAACTAGGAATATAAAGCGACTCTAGAAAATAAGTTAAAATGCCAATTTAATCAAATAAAACAGAAAACGTCTATTCCAGGAGCAGTAAAAACTTTGCCTGCATGAAGAGTCTAAAGAACTTTCAGTATTTGGCATCTACATTCACCGATGAGGAGTTATTCAGGGAGGGGAGTGCCAGAGGCGAGTTAAACTCTGGCAGTGAGCTGGATGATTTTGTAATAACAGAGGAACGTAGAGGAGAAATTGTTGAAGATAAACATAAAAAGGGCACCTGGGGTGGATGGGATCTATCCAGTTATATTAAAGGAGGCAGCAAAGGAAGTAAGCAAACCCTTAGCCATAATTATGAGAGTTTCCTTGGGCACAGGGGAGGTACCCATGGACTGGAGATGTGCAGATGTGACCCCAATTCACAAAGGAAGATCAAAGGCCGACAAGTAATTATAGACCTGCTAGTTTAACTTCTGTTCCAGGAAGATTAATGGAGGCACTGGTTAAAGAAGCACTGCAGGATCATCTAGACAAGAGTTCAGTTATAGCTCAGACACAGCATGGTTTTGTTAAGGGAAAGTCTTGCCTGACCAATTTGATTGGATACTATTATGTGGTCACAAAGGAACTGGATGCAGGGAATAACTTTGATATTCTATTTCGATCTTAGAAAGGCTTTTGATACTGTTGCACATGGAAGACTGCTGCACAAATTAGAGCAGTGTGGCATTGGAGGCAAATTGCTGCTTTGGATAAAGCGATGATTGAGTGGGAGAAGACAGAGATCTATTTATAGATCTCTGTCTTCTAAATAGACATCTATTTATAAATGATATTGATGATGGTATATCAAGCTTAATGTCCAAATTTGCAGACGATACAAAGGTTGGCAGGGTTGTTAAGGACACTACTGATGCTTTGCTGCTGCAACAGGATCTAGAAAGATTGAGCAGATGGGCTGAGAGGTGGAAAATGAAGTTTAATATTGACAAATGTAAAGTACTACATATGGAAAACAGTAACCCCAGAGCAATGTATCGACTCTGTGGTACTACAATGACAGTGGTGGAGAATGAAAAGGACCTGGGGGTAATTGTGCAGGCAGATATGAAGTTTTCTGAGCAGTGCAGACAGTCTGCAAGAGTAGCTCATAGTGTCTTGTCAATAATATACAGGAATTTTTTTAGAAGGGATAAGGAGGTGATTATCCCCTTATATAAGGCAATGGTCAGGCCACACCTTGAGTACTGTATACAGGTCTGGAGGCATCATTTTAAGAAGGATGAAGTGCTGTTGGAATGAGTACAGAGAAGGGCAACAAGATTAGTGAATGGAACAAAGGGTTGCTCTTACGAAGAAAGGCTTAAATTTTGCAAATTGCAGTGTCTGGAGACTAGACACCTGCGAGGTGATCTTATTGAGGTGTATAAAGCTTTGAAGAATGGTTTGAGCATGCTCAATGCTGATGGAATTCTTTCTCTTGCTCAGAGTAATCATTTGAGAGGGCATAAATTCAAATTGAGGAAAGACAGATGTAGGATAGATGTGCGGAAGTTTGCCTTTAGCCAGCGGGTGGTTGGTTTGTGAAACAGACTTCCATCCTTTGTTGTGGAAGGTGATAGCCTAAACAAATTTAAGGCTGAGCTGGACAGGTACTTGGAACGAACGGAGGGGTGAAATGGGAGCATGTTTTTTTTTTCTTTTTTTTGGCTGATGCTGCATAAGCTTGCTTTCTTGCATCATATGCTTCTACTAATGCTAAGCTACTGGCTGCAACTTTTGCCCATCTCTGTCAAAATCAGATGGTTCTGTTGTCACTTTCGTCAAGGATAAAGCTGACCTGCTAACATCCCATTTTTCTTCTTCCAACTTATGCATTAATGAACTTGGTAAAACACCTCCCACCATGCTTCATTCAATGCCTCCTGTGGTCTTCCGTCAAAAGGACGTCAGAAGGATTTTGACGAATCTCTATGCTAAGAATGTTCCAGGTCCTGATGGTATTTTTCCACTTGTTCTCAAAATGTGTGCTCCTGAACTTACTCTTTGCCACCTTTTTTCACTTTCTTATTCCAAAGGTGTTTTTCCTTCTGCTTGGAAATTTGCTCATATCCAGCCGGTTCCTAAAAAGGGTGACAAGTCCCTCCCATCCAATTATCGTCCCATTGCAATTACTTCTACTCTTTCTAAAGTAATGAACAAATCAATTAACCACCAACTCAAACTATCCAGAAACCTTCCATCCGATCAATAATCACCAGAATGGATTCCGTCAGTGTCGATCCACTGATAATATTCTGGCTTACGTTACCCATTTATGGACAAATTCAATGGAAAAGTTCGGTGAAACACAAGCAGTGCTCTTGACATCTCCAAGGCTTTTGATCATGTTTGGCATAAAGGCCTTCTAAACAAGCTTCCATCTTATGGTTTGCCAACTGTCTTTTGTAATTAGTTATCCAGTTTTCTCTGACCACTCACTGAGCGTGAGGTAGATGGCTCTCTTCTCTTCTAACTTCTCCACTAATGCTGGTGTCCCCCAAGGTTCAGTTCTTTCCCCCACTCTTTTCCTCTTGTATATTAATGACCTTCCATTGACTGGAAATCCTATCCATAGTTTTGCCGATGATACCACATTGCATTCCACTTTCCATTTTGAAAAAACCTTGCCCTGCTCAATCAGCTTCAACTTCTCGAATATCCACTACCAATTCCTTAAATGCCGATCTCCAGGTAGTTCTCCAGTGGGGCAAAGACAACTTAGTTGATTTCAATCCTTGTAAAACTCAGTCTTGTCTTTTATCTCGCAAAAAGGATTCTTCTGCTCCTATGCTTATCTTTGGTGACACTCTGATTTCTAGGCAAAATGATATATCTCCTTCGGGGATTACCCTGACTTCTAATCTCTCTTGGCACAAGCATATTACAAATATTGCTTCCTCTGCAACTTGATTTTCTCTTTCGCTCTCGGCATTACTTTTCTTCCAAACAGCTATTCACTCTGTACAAATCGCAAATCTGCCCTACCATGGAATATTGTTCCCACATCTGGGGCAGTGCCCCCTAAACCTCTCTCTCACGCTTCTAGATTCCATTCAGAAGAGGACAGTTAGGTTAATTAATGACTCCTCTCTAACAGAGTCTCTCCACTCTGTCTCATAGACGTACTGTTTCTGCTGCATGCCTTTTCTACAGATACTTCCATGGGCACTGTTCTTCTGAATTCGCTTCTATAATTCCTGCTCTCTTTCAAAACAGTCCGAATGCATGCCGCCACCAGCCAACATCCATTTACTGTCCAACTTCAAAAACTCACAGAAGCAACTTTATCTTTTACGTTTATTCATTCAACTACCATTTTCTGGAACACCCTTCCTTCTTACGTATTTCCTGAAAATAACAGTCTACAGAAGTTCAAGTCTAATGTCAACAAAAATCTTCTTTTGTCTCCTCAACCTCCAACCCAAGTGCGGTATTAAGTACTATAGAATATAACACCTTTCGTGTTTGGGGTTTTCATAAAAAAAAAAAAAAAAAAAATCTACTCTAAAATTAAAGAAATAAGCAAGGTTTAAAAGCTATTTATTAAACAGGCTTTTTTTTTGTCACGGCAAGGTAATTTTATTACCAAAAAGAAGCCATCTGTAAATTTTAAGAATAATATAAGTCTATGTATTATAAAGTATCATATAAGTATATAAGTCTATCATAAAGAAATGGAAGAAAAAAAAAAAAAAAAAACTTATTGACCTTATCTGTGAAATTCCTGTTATTCTCAGGAAAAAAAAAAAGTATACACTTAAGGAAAACCAATATAGCAAGTTTTAGGTTTAGGAAAGTGTAAAAGTTAAGAGAGGAATTACATAAATACTTAGAAGAATTAAATTAATTATTAACAAGTACTTTTTTTTTTAGGAATGGCACATCAGAATTATTTACTTGTTTTACTTCATCAATACTAATTTCTTATCAATATGCTATCAAAGATGATATAAATAATATGTTAACATTATACCAAACTGAATGTTTATACGAATACAATATGAATGAATAAGAAAGGCATACATATAGTTGAGGTAAACACATTTGAATGATAAGTTTAATATTTTTACTTAAATAGGCAAAAGCAACTTTTCTAACTTATAAAATAGTGAGATGTCAATAATGACTTACCAACAGGAATACAAATTAAGTGTCTTCTTCCTCATGTTGGGTGTCCTGAGTAAATCAAATATATTGGCACGCTGTGGTTTTGCTTCTTCTGTTTTGAAATTCTGTAAATTTAACTTAGGAAATAATTACACATGCAATTTTTCATTAAATATATTTCATTACTTTTGTTTAATTATAAGCATGTCATAATATTTTTTCTTGTTCTATAGAAGAAAATATCAGCAGATTGTGCTGATATTTGCTTCTTCATAAAGTTCCCAAAAGTTGGGAATGTTATTAAAATGTTTCAAACCATTATACAGAAGGGTAAATTAAAAAGTAAAGGCAGTTTATGTTTAAAATGAATACCCTTCCAAGGTCATCATACCTACAACACTGTTAGACAATGTTTACAAGTCTGTCTCCAGTCACCCATACTCACTGTATTTTTAACAGTCAAAGTGTAACCATCAGCTTTTCTTTCCAAATGCACCATTAGTGAACAAATTGCTGTTATCAAGTTTTTGCAGTCAAAAGAACAAACTCTCCCAAATTCATAGAAAAATGTTAGCATTTTTCTGTAAATGTTATTCATAGAATTATTCATAGAAAAATGTTAGCATTTTTCTATGAATATGGAAAAAGGTATATTACCAACACAAATGGATAAGTGGAAAGTTTCAGAAATGGAAGACAAGTGTGGTTAACTAAGAACAATTGGACCATTCAACAACTTCAGTAATGGTAAAAAATGCTGATCAAATTAATGCTCGCATTCAAGGAAACAAACTGATTACTTTTTGCTGCTGTTGGAATGTTAGATATCAGTCAAGTCTGCATATTTGATCACACACCCTAAAATACTGAAAAGCCTGCACACGATAAGTGCCAAGCTTCTCTGTGTAAGCATAAATGGAAGCATCTGGAGATCCTCATGCAACGTTTGCAGGAGTATCTTATGAAAGAGAGGCATCTGTACAATGAATAGTTATGAAATATGAAACATGGGTGCACCACTGCACACCAAAAAACAGGTAAAAAAGCATGGAGCAGAAGCACAGGTCATCTCTAACAACCGAAAAATCAAGTCTGCCTTCTTCCAGCAAAGTTATAATTATCAGCATTATGATGATCACAGCAAGAACTGCCAATAGTGCAAAATATTGTGCCATTCTAAAAGAGACTTAAACCTATCACTATCAGAAAATTTTTGACCCTTTCGACAGAAAATAAGATTTTCTGTCAAAAGGTGTTCCACATGACAAACTGAAAAAGTTGAAATGAGGTAGCATGATAAACCTCATTTAACCACCACAGAAACTGCTGAAATGGTTCAAAAACTAAATTTTGAACTATTCCCTCACCTACCATACAGCAGACCTTACTCTAAGAGACTCGCTTGTTTTTGGCCTCTGAAAAAAAAAAAAAAAAAAAAAAAAGTAAGTCAATTTTCAAATGATGAAGCCAAAGAAGCAATGCACAAGTGACTTCTTAACAGCAAAACATTTTTCTCAGAGTGACATGAGAAGAGTTTGTGAAGTAAGGGAAATAAAAACTTTATATATTTTCCCTTTCTTGATTTAATAAAAAAATAGATTGTTTTATTTTCTACCCTTGTTAAAGTCTTAGTAGTGGCATGTGATGCAAAAAAGCAAGTGTATGAGCTTATGTAGCATCAGCCAAAAAAAAAAAAAAAAAAAAATTAAAAAACAATTCCCTCTAAATGTTTGTCCCGGTCCTCCTTAAATTTATTTAACCTATCAACTTCCACAACGACAGATGGAAGTTTGTTCCAGCAATTAACCACCCGCTGGCTAAAGGCAAATTTCCGCACAGCTATTCTACATCTGTCTTTCCTCAATTTAAATCTATGCTCCTTCATGTTTGTAATCTGAACAAGTGGAAGAATCCCATCAGAATTCAGTGTGCTCAACCCATTCAAGGCCTTATACACCTTAATCAGATCACCTCGCAGGTGCCTAGTCTCCAGCCACTGCAATTTGCAGAAATTAAGCCTCTCTTGGTACGAGGATCCCTTTATTCCCCTCACCAATCTTGTTGCCCTTCTCTGTACACACTCAAGCAAATCTACATCCTTCCTAAAATAAGGTCTCCAGACCTGTACACAGTACTCAAGGCGTGGCCTGACCATCACCTTATACAGAGGGACAATCACCTCCTTTTCCCTTCTAGCAAAATTCCTGTATATCATTGACAAAACCCCATGACCTGCCCTGGCAGCTGTATGCATTGCTCAGAAAACTTCATATCTGACAATTACTCCCAGGTCTTCATTTTCTACCACCTTAAGTGTAGTACCACACAGTTGGTACGTTTCTCTGGGGTTACTTCTACCCATATGCAGTACTTTGCATTTGTCAATGTTAAACTTAAATTGCCACTTCTCATCCCATCTGCCCAAATTTTCTAGATCCTGTCACAATAGCACACTGCCATTACTGTCATTAACAACCCTGCCAACCTTTGTATCATCTGCAAACTTTGATACTAAGCCTGATATACCTTCATCAATATCATTGATAAATATAAAAAACAGTGGACTCAACACCGAACCCTGTGGGACTACACTAATAACATTAGTCCACGAAGAGCAGCACCCATTGATTACCACCCTCTGTCTTCTCCCACTCAACCATCCTTTTATCCATTGTAGCAACTTACCCTTAATACCATTCTGCTCCAATTTGTACAGTAGTCTTCCATGTGCAACAGTGTCAAAAGCTTTCCTGAAATCCAAGTATGATATCAAAATTATTTTTTGCATCCAGCTCCTTTGTAACCACATCATGAAGTTGAATTCAACTATTAACTTCATGAGATAAACATGGCCATTGCTCATTTGAACAGATGTACTAGTTTGCTATGAATATCATTTTCTAATATGATTAGGTAGGAAATTATGATATGTAGTAAAGAATACAATATGAAGACACGTACGTATGAATAAAATATATGTACACTGTAACAAGTGGACTGGAAAAACAAAATACATTTTTATTGAAACATATAATTTACAAGCACAATATTAACATTAAATTGTGACCTGGTGTCATTTGCAATCCTTTTCAAATCTTATTAACATACTTCAGTAGGAATAAGGGGCCTTACTCACAAAACACCACTTCTAACTCTCAAAAAAATAAAAAATAAGTGTAAAATGTTAATGCACCGTGACCTACAGTCACAACCAAGCGTGGGTATATTTGTTGTTGTTATTTGGTTTTTAGGAGCATTAGCAACTAAGGCCATATTGCTCCGGGAATATGCGGTGGTCATTCCCTGACCTTTCCGCATCCTCCGTATTTGGTGGTGACGGGCTCGAACCCCGGTATAATCAAGAAGCGTGTGCTACGCACTGCTGCTCCAGCGTGGGTATATCTAATGTTGATTAGAGTGTGAACGTAACTAATGTTAATCAAGTGTGACATTGTCAGTCTGCATTATGCATTTGTAGCAGGACTGTGCATCTATCTCATTTTTACCGTTTGACAGCTTAATTTTCTAGGAAAATGTAAGGTTTAGCAAAAAGGGAATTGTTGAAATATCAAAGAAGGTGGCTACTTTATCAAGCAAGATTGAGTTGGTAGATAAACTTTCAAAAGGAGAAAGTTTAGTTTCAGTTGCAAACCATTATAAAATCATTGAATCTACTGTCCGATTCATTAAAAAATCTGAAGAAAAGGTACGATGCAGTGTTTCTGAGAGTACACCTATTGCAACAAAAATATGTACCATAATGTGCAATATTAAAATTGCAAAAAAAAATGGAAGAGACATTAAATATTTGGATTGAACATCAAATGCAGAAAAAAAGTTCTATTAAGCTCGTCTATCATATGTGAAAAGACAAAAAAATATATGAATACTTTAACGAATCTGGTGAAAGCTCTATTGGCACAAGTTTTTTAGCCAGCAAAGGCTGATTTGAAAATTTAAAAAACATTTAAACCTCCACAACGTGATACTTGCGAGTGAATCTGCATCAGCAGAAAGTTTTTCGGACAAATTAAAAAAGTTAATTATGGATAAAGGGTATGTACCCGAGAAAGAGTTTAATGCTAATGAAGGTGGCTTGTTTTAGAAGAGAAAACCTTCCAGAATTTACCTAGCAACACATAAATGTGCTCCTGGATTTAAGGCTACCAAGATCAGGCTTACTCTGTTGTTTTATGTTAATGCAAGTGGCCACATGATCAATTGGTTTGGATTTGATTTTATTGGCGCATTAGCTACTAAGCCTATAATGCGCCAAGACCAAGCCACATGATAAAACTAATGGTAGTTTACAAATCACCAAATCCATGTGCATTCAAGGGGAAGAATAAACAGCTCCCAATTTAGTGGAAACAAATCAAAAGGCCTGGATAACAGCTTTCCTTCATACAGAAGGGTTCCATGATTGCTTTCTACATGAAGTAAAACTTTACTTAGCTTTGAAATCATTGCCATTTAAAGTTCTTATAATTGATAATGCTCCAGGACATCCAGAGAATCTAATGTTTGACCATCTGGCCATCGAAATTTTATTCTTGCGATCAAATACAATGTCACTTTTGCAAGACCAAGGTGTGATTGCAGTTTTAAAACCTATTATGTCAGAAGAACATTCACCAGCTTGCTAACCAAAATGGAGAGGATTCAAGCTTAACCAGAAGCCAAAGTTTGAAAAATTATAACCTTGCTAATTGCCTGATAACATAAAGGAGTCTGTTGACTAGGTAAAGGATCTACCATTAATGTGTGTTGGTGGAATTTATGGCCAGAAATGATTAATAATAGACAAATCTCCAATATGGACAATGTAGTAGCACAGACTAATGATCACAAAAGGACTAGAAGGAGAGGGATTTGAAGATAGACAGCAGATATTCAGGAACTAACTGAGACTCATGTATGCTGAAGAGCTCAGCATAGAAGAGTTGGATGAAATGGTGGCAATATCCAGTGAGAAACAAAATGATCCTGAATTGTTAAACTGGAGTTAGCATCAAATCATTAAACAATTTTCACACTATCCAAACAACTTTTTGATAAAAAGTTGAGTTGGATCCAAGTGTGCAGATGAGCATAGAGTTTAAGAGAGAACTCAATCACTTGCTTGCTCCTTATAAAGAAGTTCACAAAGAACTTGAAAAGTAAAAGAAACAATTATCCATCAAAAATTTCTTAATTTTCTCTTCAATGCCAGGCACTAGTAAATGGAATGCTTAATTTATAATCATGCATTGTTTGACAATTTCAATAAATTACATTTGACTTGAAAATTTTTGTTTTCATTAGACACCACACGTAATTAGATCTATTAAATATAATACATAAAGACTCAAATTTAGGCTGGTTTTCCTCTTAAATTCCATACTTTAGAATGTAACCACTGGTTTCACATAGGCACCAAACCTTGTTATCTGCAGTTTCCATATTTGTGACATTTCTTGGGAATCGAACCCTTACAACACGTGAGGAATTGCTGTATGTATATTTTTATACACAGTAGAGCATCAGTTATCCGGAATAATTTATGTCAGACCTCTTCCAGATAGCCAAATTTTCTGGATAATTGAACGTAAAGTAAGATTAAATAAATTTAATCTTACCTTATGATTAAATTAAATAATTAAGCTTCATTAAATAAAAAAAAATTATAAACCAATCTTGGAAAGTAGAAACGTCCATCCAGGCATTTTTATGATTTTTATACAAAACAGGAAAATTAGAAAGATTAATTTCAACTTGCGGATAACAAGCATGGACAGTCTGTACATCCCAGTAGCACTTGCACACATAGCAATTGTAACTTGCTCTTTTCTCATCTTAAAACATGGTGCAGGCATTTCTCTTTTAGTGGCTAGGGTTTTTCTCAGTAATGCTTTCCATAATAAGCCTGTCTCATCAAAATTATAAACATTTTCTTTCTCGTAATTTGCTATAACTGAAGCAAACTTACAAGGGCACCGCTGCCAATTCATCTGCAGAAAGTTTCTCGCCTTGAATATCTAGTTCACATATATTATGTCTCAGTTTTTCAACTAACTTCTTACCTTAATCTTCATTACCTTTTAATTTTCACTTAAAGTCCAATGCTTTTTCACACAACATTGAGCCAGACACTGGTTCACCTAAACTTTGCTTCTGAAGAAACCACAAATAAAGTGCACTCTGTAAAGCAGCATTTTCAGGTTTCGACATCTTTTTCCTGTTGGATCCTCCTTCACTATCCACAACTGACACAAATTTTGTTATAGTACTGGAATTTTCTTGATGTCATTTCTTGAAGTACCCACATTAAACTCTTTGGAGAGATTTCCTAAATTTTCACCTTTTTTAATTCTATTTATAATTTCCATTTTTTGTGCAATGTTAAAACTAAGCGTTTTCATTTCTTTCACATTTTACTGTAAATTTTGAGAAAAATAATAAATTGCACAGTTTTGGGCCGATATTATTCTTACCGAATCTGGAGCTAAACTAATCTGAAATTCACTCATGGTTTCTGAGAAAACCCAGTAGTCTCAGTATATTTCTAAAGCACATTTCTGAAGGTCACAGAATTCTAGAGGTTCTAACCATAAACCAATAAAAACAATTTGCAGTTTTCCGTTTATTGGGTCTTTTGTTTGTGCAATCTGTTATAAGTGGGTAGTAAACTTGATCTTTTGCCTATTAGAATCAAAATTCAATTTGCATACATGATCACTATAACCAGCATTTACTGTACTACCATTAATAAAAAAAAAAAGAAAGATCAACCTTTCAAATTATTCTGGATAATTAACTTCCAGAAAACCGAAGTTCTACTGTATATATACTCATTTTTATCGTAATCATTTTATAATTAGTAAGACATGCAGACCCAGCTCTTCTATAGTTAATTTTTTGTGTAAAAAATTCTTGGCTAATCAACAACTAAAAGTTATATATATAAAGCCACCATAAAAGATTTTGGAAACAGGTTATATATGCTTAAAAGTATCACATCAAGGATTCCAATTATATTCTGTTCACTGGATTTATCATCCAATTGGTAGGTCTTAATTGTGGCACCAGTTTAAGAGCAATAGAGGATTGTACATTGGGCTACACTAGAGTGTTTTAGTCCACAGACTTTCGTATATCTACCATATATATACTTAAGCTATCATGAAACTATCTTTAATGTTGATCTACAATTACCACAGCAGAAAGCACGAGACCACAACTTCTCTTTATCACCAATAGGTATTCCAGAATAAAACTTAACTTATTTTATCATATGCTGAAAAACATTACCATCAATGATGTTTCTACTAATTTATAGAAGCCTTCTTCATTTAAAATTTTTATTAATGTTTGCATAAAAATTAGTAAAGGGTGGTGTGTTGTTTTTTTTTTTTAATTTCAGTATAGGAATCATAACATAATAGTAGCATTAATTATCAAATTCTTTAGTTTGCACAGACATTTACTTAATTCAAATAACTGTTGCCAATTTTTTTGCCAAAACAAATATAAAAAAAAAAAAAAAAAAAATTTTGAAACAGCAACTTTTATACTACACTTGTAACAGATTTTTGAAAATATTCTGTTTATCTGCATTTCTTGATGTTCTTTTATGAATTTGAGTATGAAGGTTCGGAATGCAATTTTCGTTTTTGCTTAGCATCAATAGTTTTCCCAGAAATGCAATAAAAGTAATGTAGATGTAATTGCCCATCACAGCTTTGCCCGACCCTCCTTGGTATTCCATTGACTATGTCCTGGTGAAATCTCTAACAAAGGTCTTCACTAACACGACCCAGATAACACTGGTCAGCAAAAAAAAAAAAAACTTTTTGCTCCCTGTTAAAATTCAAGGTGATTCTTGTAGATTTGATGTCGCTGAATTTAAATATCACAATCATATTATTGTAACACCCACCAAGTTTAAGGTAGAAGGGATTAAAGTCAAAAACTAAGTTTCTAGTAAAAATATCTCATATATTTTAAGAAAATGTTACATACAGTACTAAATATTGAACAATGGATTGATTAACTTTATTCTATTTACAAATGTTTATCTGATACAAAACACTTATTTTATCATTTTTTGCCTTTTATAATGATCCATTGGTGTCTCCCATATGAAATTCCAACAATGTAGTCTGCCAACATTGGACTCCATTGTCCCCGGTATCTTTTTTTTTTTTCCATTTAAGAAATATCTTGGCAAAACCTTTCACCGTGTTCATCAGAGACCACTCCCAAGCTTTCAGGAAAAAAGGCTAAATGGAAATGTAGGAAATGAAGGTTTAATGAAATGTTGCATCCCAGCTCTCTGAACACTAAAATTAGCTCATCCACAATTTCACGGTAATTTTGTGATTTCTCATTGCCTAAAAAGTTCCAGCAGATGTTTTTGAATGCCTTCCAGGCTCTTATTTCTGTAGTATTTAGATTTTTGACTTATCCATCAAAGGAGGATGTGCTGAATTTTTCTGGCCTGGTGTAGTTCCTGTAGGCTGGCCATTTTTTTTTTTTTTTACCTACCCTATAGTGGAAATCGTCCGCTCAGCTGTCCTACTCACATAAAAAGCAGCAGTATTTAGTGTATCCACCATGCAAACCAGTCAGCAAAGCTACCACTTTTGGTTGGCACAGATATTCCATTTGTATTCTTGATAGCATATTTTTTGCAAAAGAACCTATAGGTTCTCATACGTTTCCCTCCTGAACTGCATGGGCCAATGTTATAGATGGATTTTATTTCCATTATGGAATAAAACTGCTTCAAACTGACCTTGGATAAATCAATGAAAGCCTCCGCTACTTGGGAATGTACTCCAGATGTAACTCTTTTATTAACATGGACATTTTCATGCAATGCCACTGCCCAGCCAATAGATCAATCAATCTTACTGTGACAGTAAGATTTAGACTTTGAAACCACAGGATATGACTATCCCTTACATGGGAAAAAAGACACTAATTGACACCTAAAACCAGTATCTGAGTTGAGAAGCAATAATTTGGATTATGACATCAAATCGATTTGGACTTTGGAAATATCAAGACCTGGGCAACTCCCTTCAAGGGAAATCAACTCACCACGGCAGAGATCATTAGCTTCTTGATGATCTACACTGGGTGCTCTTACCCAGTGTACTTTTACCCCTAATCCATGGACCAACTTGCCTGATGGATTCATTTTCATTGTTTCTTTGAGGATGCCTCTATCTACATCCCCAAAACTTCTGAGCCTTGACATTTGATGTCCATCGTTGAGCCTTATTATTAATAATAATTATTGTTTATTTTATTTTTTTAATTAATTATTTTTTTATTATTATATTATTTATTTAATTTCTTTGTCTCTGTCCAGGAAACTCAGGCGACCCTGGCAGAGACAAGCCAGAGAATAATGAGCTGCCAGCGCGCGCACACACACACACACGCACACACACACACACACACACACACACACAATGTGGGATCCCACCAGGGGCCCTGTGACCAAACGCCAGGACATAACAAAAGAATACAACATAATACTACACATTCAGCACACACTTTCCTGGCATTTACAGTAGTACTGTATTTCTCCAGGTGGCACCTGACGCTAACACATGCCCAGCCAATATGCTCTTACGAGGTGAAGAGAAAAGTGCCAGAGATAAAAGTTCATCAACTTCTCCATCCACCAGTCAACTGGCCTCATGGATGAATGATGAGGGATCTTGTTAATCTGTTCATCATTTTTCACTGATATAACACATTTTTTTAGCAACCAGAGACAGTCCCTCTGATGACACATAAGGACAAAACAGTGCTCAATTCATTGAATAAACAATTTACTGCATTGATCCTATAAATGAGAAAACTCAACATAAAATTAAGTTTAGCAGACTTACCAAATTTCTTTAGTTATGCTACTTTGCAATATTATTTGCATTACTGTAATAACCTATACACAACCATAATGAATATATACATGAAATGTGTAACTATATTATATGAGGGCAGTTCGATAAAGAATTATCATAATTTTTTTTCTTTGAAACATACCTTTATTAAACATCAATATTTTCAAAGTAGTCCCCATTTGATGAAATACATTCTCACTCCAATTTTTGCCATTCTTCAAAAACACGTAATCCATTTTTTGATATGCATTTGAGAATTGCCTGCGATGTCTTTATAATTTCCTTGGAGACTGGAAACATTTTCCTCAAAGCTCCTTTAAATTTGGAAATAAAAAAAAAATCACAGGGTGCAAGGTCAGGGCTGTAGGGCAGACGAGGAAAACATTTCTCATTAATGCTGGCTATGTACTTGACGACAGCAAGAGAAATGTGAGGTTTCACACTGTAGTGATGCAACATCTACCCACGAATGTGATCCAACAAAGTGTGTCGTACAGCTTTCTAGTAAGGTCCCATAACAGTCGTGTGATTTGGCACAAGATGCTGATAAGCCATTCGTTGAATGTCAAAAAAAGAAATGGTCATAACCTTTCCTGCAGAAGCCGCAACTTTTGCTTTTTTCGATGTTGCCGATGACGTAAACTTCCAAACAGAGCTTTGTTGCTTACTCTCTGGGTTGAAATGATGAAGCCATGTCTGATCTGCCATTATCACCTTATGCGGAACCTCGCCATCTTCATCTGTTGCAGCTCCTCACAAACCTCTGTGCAAACTTGCTGTTGATCAGGCATGAGCGGTCTTGAAACCCAGCGTGCACAAACACGTGTCATATGCAAATGGTCATGGAGAATACCGTGCATGCTTCCTACTGATATTCTCAACATCTCTGCCACTTGCCTTACTGTTATATAATGATCTTCTCTAAAGATTACAGAAGCAATGTTCACGGTTTCTGTGGCATCAACAATGGTTGGAACTCCAGGACCACCAATTTTTGTGATTAAATCATGTTCATCTTTAAACATTCTAAACTACCTGTGAGCTGTGCTATATGGAAGGGTAAATTTACCATAAGCCTCTTTTGGCATTTTATATGCTTGAGATTAAACAAAATTTGAGAACATTCTGTTCCTCACACATGTCATGTCCATTTTTATGGAGACTAAATTGAATAGGCATAAACTTGGCCAACTGCCAAGGTCACACCATGCACACAGGTCAATTGTGCAGTTGCTGTGATGCAGCTTGATTTGGTTGTAAATTCTGCACCTCAGCTAGAAATAGCATGCAGTATGGTTGTTCATGAAAAATTATGATAATTCTTTATTGATGAGCCCTCAAAAAATTCTTCTCAATGTTATTTTCTGATTCCATAATCAAATTCTGCACTGCTAATAAAACAAATTAACCCCTCTTAAGTTTTCTATAGAAATAAAAATTCTCACCTTTTTCCATTCTTCTTTCATGTAATGTAAGAGCCTCTGTGCTTCAGCAATGTTCTTTCCATTTTTCCGTGCTCCATCTATCATCTGTATTTCTGCTCTACCATAGTGATGATTGGTCAGCAGCCAACGTGGTGATTCAGGGACAAACCTTGAAAAAGCCGCTTAATCAGACCTGCTGGTCCATGTTTATAAATAAAACAGTAAAGCAACATTAGGAGAGCTACTATGCTGGGAGTTAACAGATCTGTGAGAATTTTAAGTTGTGCTACTGAAGCTATTCATATAATTTCCACTTTAGAAAATAAGTCAATAATTCATAAGGCCAACATAGCTATAAAAAAAAAAATTCAGATTTGGGATAAGCAAACAATTAAATTCACTAGATAAGAATGTCTTCAAATTACAGCTTTTTCCCTAATTTTGCCCATGAAAAAAGAGCACTAAGTGTGTGGGGGAAGCATATTCCACAAGGAGTAAAGTAAAGTAATTAACTATAACTGATTGCCATTACTAGTGCCTCTAGAGAATTTTAAAGCACAATCAACTTGTCTACATATGTTGTTTCTCTTAACTAAGATTATATAAAACAATCTGTGTTTTTCATTGTTGGGCAAAAATAACATAACAAAAAAAAAAAAAAAAAAATGAAAGGAACAACAATATAGTGCTGGCATAGAATAGTTTTCAAATCTCTCATCACGTTTTGTGCTATCAATTATGCTTTTTTGCTACTTATAAACACAATAGAAATATTTATATAAATTAGCAAAAATAAAATTATTCTAGATCAGGTCCCTTGGGTTCCCAAATCTTCACACAAGTCAAAAAACAACAAGTCTCATTTAACATTAGCAGTGGCAAATGACGCAAGAAAGTAAACTTATACACCATCCCATTTCACCTATTCACTCCCTCCAATAGTTTGTCTAGTTCTTCCTTGAATTTATTAAAACTATCAACGTCCACAACGACAGATGGAAGTTTGTTCCAACAATCAATCACCCATTGGCTAAAGGCAAACTTCTGCACATTTGTTCTGCAACCATCCTTCCTCAATTTGAATTTGTGCCCCTTCATGTGTGTGTGGTCTGAGCAAGAGGAAGAATTACATCAGCACTGAGCTTGCTCAATCCATTCAAAAAGAAACATTTTCAGAGTAATCAAAGCAAAACAATATAATTCAAATTGACATGTATGACAGTATGAAAGTCATTCACTGAATACAGTAATGTTATATGTAACATTACTGTATTCATATATATAACATTACTGAATACAGTAATGTTATATGTAACATTACTGTATTCATATATATAACATTACTGAATACAGTAATGTTATATGTATTTCTCTTAAATTAGTTTAAAAAATTGTATTCATTTCAGCATTCACTTTGTACCTTGGGAGCATTTTGTTTCTTTCTTGGGTCTGTTTTAGTCAACATAAATTGCTAATAAATTTTTACGAATAGTATTGTCAAAAATATGAATCTAAAATTTAGAGACACACTGCAGCAGCTATTTTGAGACTTGCTTGTGACCAATCAGACAATGTATTATTAGCAAACTTATGTATTATGCCAACCTGTGACTAACATATCAAGTCTAAGTAAGCAGTTTAGCAATGTTTAGAAGGCAAAACATCAATTACACAGACATTACTTAATGTACTCAGTGTGTTACATATCATTTGTTATCAAATATTAACACTTTATAATTTATAACAAAAAAATAATGATTCTGCACAGACTGAGAACAGTTTCTGCATAATTGAAAGCAAGTTGCTAAGGATTTCAGGAACTGCTGGGAGTCATGAAACAAGTAAACACATGGGCTGTGTAAGGGAAAATAAGAGTAAGAACAAGTGCATATATACTTGCATGTACACAAATGCTAAGAGTACAGTAAATAAATTTGATGAATTAGAAGTGCTGGTCAAGACATCAAAGGTGAATATTGTTGGGATATCAGAGATATGTGTCAACCAGATATAAGGAATGCAGAATTTGAATTTGAGGAGTACAATGTGTACAGACAGGATAGAAAGGGAGGAGGGGTTATGCCATTAGTTAAGAAACAAAGTCTAATGCAGTGCATCCAGTTGACATTAGTGGACAGTGCAATGTCCAGTCAGTTTGGTCACTCGCACACTAGCAAGACCTTTGTGGATTTATTGGATGACAATATCTGATTATCAGCAGTGATTTTTCATGCATTAAGAATTTATATATAAAGGAACCACCAGGTGGCAGTGATCACAGTGTCCTGATGTGGGATTACTTAAAGATGTAACTACCATCATTGGTAAAGAGAAGGATTTCTGCTTTCATAAAGGTGACTACAGTGATCTCAGATTTTTTAAATTCTATACAGTGGGACCAACTGATGGCGTTACCAACAGCAAATTCTAAATGGGAAGTATTCGAGGAACTAATCTTGGAATCTACTAGGCTTTTCATACCACCTAAGAAATGCTGTTCAAGATTTAGACCCAAAGGGATGGTAGATTAACTAACGAGACTCGTGGCAGAGAAGAAAAATGCATAGGATGCACTTACATCTGGTGAGTATGGTCTTTGCACACCCAGGGTCCTGAGCTGGATATCATCTCTCTAACTCTAACGATTTTGTAATAACTGAGAGCAAAGTGGAGGAGAAATTGTTGAAGTTAAACATAAGAAGGGCACCTGGGGTGGATGGAATCTATCCAGTTATATTAAAGGAGCCAGCAAAGAAAGTAAGCAAACCCCTTAGCCATAATTATGAGAGCATCTTTGGACTCAGGGAAGGTCCCCACAGACTGGAGATGTGCAAATGTATATCCAATTCACAAAGGAAGATCAAAAGTGACACGAGTAATTACAGACCTGTTAGTTTAACTTCTCTTCTGGGGAAAATAATGGAGTCACTGGTTAAAGAAGCATTGCAGGATCATCTAAACAAGACTGCAGTAATAATTCAAACACAGCATGGGTTTGTTAGGGTAAAGTCTTGTCTGACCAATTTTATTGGATATTACAATGTGGTCACAAAGAAACTGGATGCAAAAAGTAATTTTGATATCATATACTTGGATTTCATTAAAGCGTTTGATACTACTGTACGAATTGGAGCAGTATGGATTACGGGCAAGTTGCTACAATGGATAAAAGGATGGTTGATTTTTTTTTTTTTTTTGGTAGTTGTTGGCGCATAGGCTTCTGTGGCCATAATGCACCTCCCAAGGTTTTTGCAGTACATTGATCCAAGCCCGAGGCAGGAATCGAACCTGCGACCTTTGGGTTGCCAGGCAGGCACTTTACCCACCCGGCTAGCCCGGTCGGCGGGATTGTTGAGTGGGAGAAGACAGAGTGGTAATCAATGGACACTGCTCTTCATGGACTAATGTTATTAGTGGAATCCTCCAGGATTCAGTGTAGGGCCCATTGTTGTTTTTATATTTATCAATGATATTGATTAAGTTATATCAGGCTTAATGTCAAAGTTTGCAGATGATACAAAGGTCGGCAGGGTTGTTAATGACAGTAATGACAGTATGTTACTGCAACAGGATCTAGAAAAGTTGGGCAGAAGGGCTGAGAAGTGGCAACTGAAGTTTAACATTGACAAATGAAAAGTAAGTATAGGTATCAGTAACCCAAGAGAAATGCACCAACTGTGTGGTACTACACTAGGGCAGTGTAGAACGAAAAAGACTTGGGGGTCATGTGCAGTCAGATATGAAGTTTTCTGAGCAGTGCCAACAGGCTCCCAGAGCAGGTCATGAGGTCTTGTCAATGATATGCAGGAATTTTGCTAGCAGGGATAAGGAGCTGATTGTCCCCTTGTACAAGGCAATGATCAGGCTACACTTTGACTACCGTGTACAGGTCTGGAGACCTCATTTTAGAAAGGATGTAGAGTTGCTTGAGCGAGTACAGAGAAAAACAAAGGGGTGCTCTTAAAAAGAAGGGCTTAAGTTCTGCAAATTGCAGCATCTTGAGACTAGGCACCTGCAAGGTGATCTGATTAAGATATATAAGATCTTGAATGGAATGAGCCAGCTTAATGCTGTTGGGATTCTTCCTCCCACTCCAACTTGCTAGGATTACAAACCTGAGGGTGCATGAACTGAAATTGAGGAAAGACAGTTGTCAAAGAGATGTGCAAAAACTTTCCTTTAGCCAGCAGGTATTTGATTGCTGGAGCAAACTTCCATCTGTTGCTGTGTGATTTTTGGAGTGAATTGGGAAGTTTTTTGGGTTTTTTTTCCTGATGCTGTATATGCTTGCTTTCATGCATCATATGCCTCTGCTAATGCTAATAAGTCATTTTGGTGTATCCTCCATATCATATTGCCCATTTATTCCTCCAATAAATATACAGCAGCAAACATAGTATCCAGTGCTTCAGCTACAATCACATACCATATATATACAGAATATGCATAGCCTATGTGATATGGATGAAAAAAAAGAAATAATAAGATTCAGATTTCTATTTGTTCAATTTTAATGAAATTTTGGATGGCTCAACAAGTTATTCTAAAAGAACCAAATATAACATTCTGTGAAAATCCATCCACTGAGAGTTGAGCTATTGTATACAGAGAGGGCTTGTTTAAGGATTTTATGGTGCATCAGCATCTGAGACTATATATATATATAACAACAGGGCAAAGAAATATAATTCCCAGATATCTTGACAAATCTTTCTAAAAGAGCTAAATGTAAAATTTTATGAAAATCCATCCATAGGAAGTAAAATTATTACATACATACTCTATGAGAGAAACTGTTACATGCAATTGGACAGATGTTACCCTTATTAATACTGGGACACATGTTTGCACTACACAGAAAAGCATATGGTAATGAATGTTATAAGTGTAAAAGGATATTAACAATTTAGGTAAACTCGTGTAACACGCACACACACACACACACATGTAATTATTCAAAGAAATTAATAACATGTTTTTAGCCATAACAACTGCCTTTGTAGCATCATGTAATACTCTACTAACTTCAGGTAGAAAACTAGCAGTACTGTGCTCCATTCCGCCTACAAAACATTTATGAGCTCCACTAATAGAGAAGCTGTTTTGGTCTTCCTTAATTCTGTATTCCAATTTATCCCAAAACAGTTCAATTCAAGCATTGAGTCAGGACTATGCTGACGACTTTAATATTCCAATATTATTCACTTCAAAACATGCATTCACTAAATTATGTATATTAGAACACTAAATTAGGTATATTTTCTGTTAGCATAATTTTTGTACTTTTTTGTAGTTTCATCTTATTTTAACTTTTATTTGATGGTTACATAGGGAGGTAGGGAGAGATGCTAAGGTTTATTTCACTTTTTCATTGTGTTGAAATCTGGGTTTATTTTTAGTTGTAATTGGATTTCACAAGGGAGTTATGCTAAGGAAAATAACCAGGTGTCTGCTATGAAATTTTATTGATAAACACTATGTTCAACAGATCTCACATATACATTATGCTTGTGCTCAATGTCTTAGTTGGGTGAAGTATACGAGACAGAACATTATCTTTTGCTAAAACCACATATGATGGAAGTATCAGAGTTTACTAATGAAACAAAACTTAAATTTATGAATATTATTAGTGCTAACATGTAAGGTTACCTTTTTAAGTTGCTGCTCTTACTAATTTCAACTACGTTACTAATAAAAATGCAACTACATTTATTACTTACCACCAGGCCACAATTAACGTTAGACAAGGTATCATAATGGCAAGCTGAATATACACCCAACGACGAATCAACCAAGCTATACCTGGAAGCATAATATAGCCCAAAGCCCAACCAAAATTGAAGCCAAGTCCAAGTGATGCCCGGTACTCACTCCCAACCAATTCCATCACTGAAAATAAATTTAAAAAATACTTCAATTTTCAGTAGCTTCAACCTCATTTTCAAAAAAGGAATGTTTTTTCTTTATAATTATTCAAATAACTTCTCACTTTACATCCCAAAAAATAGCAATCTTGAAATAGTTAGAAAAGTAAAGTAAAAGAAAATACACTTACAGAAATTCAAACTCAGATTACCTGTTTAAAAAAAAATATTTAGCTAATATTATGCATATGTAAGGCACTAAAGTCTGAATTCAATTCTACATCCTTTTAATTTTTTATTAAGCTCCAAAGCCTGTATGTAACTAAATTATAAACAAAATATTTTGCAATGAAGACATTCTTACTGTATTATATTGAGAAATATAATACAGTAAGAAATATCTTACTGTATTATATCTCCACATATTGAGAAATCTTTCACAAGTTGCTTCTCTCTCTCACCTCAAATAAGCAGCACATCTGAGAATAAGCAACAAATATTGCTTTCTCCAAATTGGAGAAAGTTGTTGGGTGGACTGGCATCCAAGCTGACAACTCAGTTGTGAATTAATTCAACAATATAAGAGATGCCAAGAAGTATAGTTATAAAAAAAAAAAAAAAAAAAAAAAATGCAGGCATATGAGACCTCAAGTTATGAAAAATTTTGAAATTCAGTTCTGCAAATTGCACCACATGGAAATTAGGAACTTGTAAGGAAAGCTGACTGAAGTGTTTAAGGTTTTAACTAGATTGAGTAAATTTAATGGTTTCTAGTTCTTTCTCAAAAAATGCACACAAGGGGACATAAACTAGAAAAGGAAAATTGAAAAAGGATGGCAGTAGGACAGATTTATGAAAATCTTCTTTCAGCCAGAGAGAAACTGATTGTGGGAACAATCAGTTTCTCTCTGCCTGAAAGAAGATTTTCACACACACTAGAATCACTTTACCAATTATATGTACAACTAATAAAACGTTTGCAGATTTTGCATTCCATTCACTTTCTCCAGTAATTTGATAATATAGCTATTCCATAATCAGAGTGAGAGAATTCAATACCATCTTGTATTGACTGTGCAAGTATTGGGAACAATCACACACACAGTTCACCAAAACTTTATTTTTAAGAAGACAGCACCAGTATGAAGAAACAGTTTCCATAGCAGGTTATGATAAGATTGCTTTCACACCTTATGTGATTGATTTTCTTGTTGAAATCTAAGCTGTATGGTCACAAAAAGAAAATCAATCTTCTACATGGAAGTTGCCAAAAGCCAAAAAGTTCCAGCAGCACTGCTTAAAAGGGAAAGTGACATCCAACTGGCAGAGTGTCATGCAACATGAGTTTATTGATGAATTAAGGATGCTGCAGTCAAGGAGATACTTGCAGAAGGTAATTTGCCTGAAGCATCCTAGAATGTGGGTGACCAAAGTTAGGATATTCCTGCATGATAATGCAATGGCACATCAGTTACTCTTTTATAGAAAAAACTCACCAAGAAAACTATGAGGCAATTCTCTCACTCACTATGCTTCTCCCAATCTCACTGTGCCAGTTCTAGTAAAATTTTTGCCTCTTTCTGCAAATGAACAACCAGCTGAAGGAGTTTCACTTCAAGAAAGGCATGGTGGTCCAAAAAACAAGGGCCCCATGTAGGGATCTCCAAAATGTTTTTAAGAACTACATTTAAGAATGGTATTAAGGGTAAGTTGCTACAATGGATAAAAGGATGGTTGAGTGGGAGAAGACAGAGGGTGGTAATTAATGGGTGCTGCTCTTCATGGACTAATGTTATTAGTGGAGTCCCACAGGGTTCCGTGTTGGGTCCTCTGTTGTTTTGTATATTTATCAATGATATTGATGAAGGTATATATCAGGCTCAGTGTCGAAGTTTGCAGATGATACAAAGGTTGGCAGGGTTGTTAATGACAGTATGCTACTGCAGCAGGATCTAGATAATTTAGGCAGATGGGCTAAGAAGTGGCAACTGAAGTTTAACCTTGACAAATGCAAAGTACTGCATATGGGTAGAAGTAACCCCAGAATAACGTACCAACTGTGGTACTACACTTAAGGTGATAGAAAATGAAAAAGACCTGGGAGTAATTGTGCAGTCAGATATGAAGTTTTCTGAGCAATGCAGACAGGCTGCCAGGGCAGGTCATGGGGTTTTGTCAATGATATATAGGAATTTTGCTAGCAGGGAAAAGGAGGTGATTGTCCCTCTGTATAAGGCAATGGTCAGGCCACGCCTCATTTTAGGACAGATGAGGACTTGCTTGAGCATGTACAGAGAAGGGCAACAAGATTGGTGAGGGGAATGAAGGGATCCTCTTACCAAGAGAGGTTTAAGTTCTGCAATTGCAGTGGCTGGAGACTAGGCACCTGCGCGGTGATCTGATTGAGGTGTATAAGGTCTTGAATGGATTGAGCACGCTGAATTCTGATGGGATCCTTCCACTTGTTCAGATTACGAACGTAAGGGGGTATAAATTCAAATTAAGAAAAGACAGAGGTAGAATAGATGTGCAGAAATTTGCCTTTAGCCAGCGGGTGGTTAATTGTTGGAACAAACTGCCATCTGTCGTTGTGGAAGTTGATAGGTTAAATAAATTTAAGGAGGAACTGGACAGGCATTTGGAAGGAATGGTGTGATTTTTTTTTTGGTTGATGCTGCATAAGCTCATACACTTGCTTTCTTGCATCACATGCCACTACTACTACATGACTGTTGACAAAATTGGACGCTTGTTTAAGGATAGTTGTGGATAGTAAAAAGCTCCTGTCCTTGAATTCTTTGATTTACTTCATATATACATAATGAAACTGCATATATTAAGTGTAGTTACAATATGAAGTATATACACTTTAACTGCTCATCATGGTAATCATTTAATCTTATGAACTATGCTATTACATAGCAAATCAAAAATAGTATTTGACAGTTATCCAACATAATAAATTTGTTTCAGTTATGCTACAATTCAATGTAGCATAACTGCTTCAAAGCTATATTACAATAATGTTTGTTGAACAGGATGAACAAATGTAAAGACAGCAATTTTAAAATTTAGTTTATTTATTTATAAAATAATAATTTTCAAATCCATCCAGTATTATTATTTATGAATAAATATTAACACCTGGTTACTATATTAACTGTGATTTAGCATAGTGTATTTCCTTTGACACCAATTTGTAATCATTGATGAAATATTGCATAATCATCACAGGAAGAAAACCACTGCAAATAGGTAGTAAATATAGTGAATAGAGCAGACAGCTTCTCTAGTATCTATCTACACAAGTTTTATGTGCTCCACAAGTTTCCTACATTAAGCAAATGAAGTTTAAAGTACTAATAGACAGAATTATATTATTTCAAGTTGTGGTCAACAAAAGTAAAAACAATACAGAAGAATTTACCATATGCTTATCAATGAAAATGTCAGTATACATGCTGGTATAAATGATTAAAGTTCTGGTGTAAAATCAATAATACAGTGAAGATAATTGCAATAAATTTGTTTCAAAGCATTTCAAGCTTTATGTGAAATATATTCATATTGTGATTATTTTTCCCTATGTTACTGTTTTTTTTTTTTTTGATTTTTTTTTTTTTGATTTTTTTTTAACTAATAATTTGCAATAACTTTTTAATGAAAAATACAAGTGCAAACTGAAAAAGTTTTTTTCAAGCTTTTTTCTATTTGACATATTTCACAGTTACATACATTTCAGAATTCATACATTCACCAATTCATTTCTAACATATTTTTCAATATAAGATCCAAGACTTATGATGCATGACTCCATTGATCCACCTGTTTTAATGCCTCTCATTGAAACATGAATTATTGCCCATGAAGCTTCATCATTCCTTGCAAAATGTTCACCACAGAGATTCTTTAATGAGCCAAATAGATGAAAGTGACTGAGAGCAAGGTAAGAACTGTATGGAGGGTGTTGAAGGATCACCCATTCCCAGTCATTCAGCTTTGGTTGAACCAAAACAGTTGCATAATGCAAGACAGAGTATCATGAAGAGGAAACTACTGCTCCAATATGGAAATTTTAATGGTAAAAAATAATTTAAAAAGAATAAACAGGCACATACCTTGTAAAATTTTTATTCATACTAGATATCTAGTCTGCTTATTCTTATTTATTATTTTATTGTTATTTTAGACCATAAAAAAACTTCATAGCCATTTTTTAATCTGAACAGCCACAGTTCTGGAACTGATCAGAAACGTGTTAATGAGTTGCTTTACTTGCTTTGCCACATAGAACCATCTATAATTTTATTGGTGTAATTTAGAAATGTCCTAATTTAGTGAAATAACATGAAAAACCTTTGATCTGTCATACAGCTGTTATTTATGAATTAACTTACTTACAGTTACCATAATAAGAATAATTTAACTGTAAAATAAGTTTTGGGGTATAAAGAGATAAAAAAAAAGTTAAGGCAACAATGTATAATAATATACTTTATAAAGCAACAATGAGTTTGCTAATAAAAATGCAGGTACATGAAACAGCTTACACATGCCAGCTATTGAAGATTACTTGGGAAAAGGCTCCACATGCACTTGTATATGTTTAAACTATTTTTTGTTCCATGTCATTAATTGTTCATTGTATAGTCAGGTACTTACCCAGAAATCAGGCATTCCACCTACTGAACAATATACGGGAGTATACAGCATATGCCAATTTTGCTCAGGAGCTCTTTGCAAGAAGAAGAAACAACACTAACATCCATCCTAGGAATATACATGCTGAAGTGCAATCACTGAATAGTGGATAATATACACCAAACTGCTGATATTGAGACCTACCAACTGTGACAAACACCTGGATGTGATTAAACATCTTGATATGACTAAAACCCCTAAACAAGCCTGAGAACCACCAATTGTGACAAATACGTGGATATGACTAAACCACCGAGGGGACTAGGTCTCCTAACCATGACCTGCACATCTTCAATTGTGACAGTTACTTGGACATAACTAAACCACAGAAAAGGCCCTTGGTCTAGACTGACTTGTGTGCCAAGTGGCATACTAAACTCTTGTCTGGTAACTTTTGCCTCCTATTCCTTTGCTCCACTTGCCTAGTGGAGTTTACTCCACTTAATAATTTTGAAGATGCCCTCTACACCTCCACATTTCTTACTATTTCCCCTCACATGACTTTCATATTCCCAAATCTCATCTTTTTAATATTGGTCCTGTCACAGAAAGCTCAGACAATTAGATGACAGGGCCTGCCAGAGAATAATGGGCAGCCTGGCTTAGCTGCTATCAGTTTTTACGGGAAATGTGGGATCCCATTAGGGGTCCTGTGGCCAAAAGTCAGCCCACAACAACAGAACCCAACATAATACTTCTCAACCACACACAATACTTTTGTTTGGGTTTTACAGAGTAATGTATACTTCACAAGAGTACTTATGGCACAGTTGTGGAAACCACCAGTGACACCCCCTCCCAAAACACTATGTACAGTCAAGTGTATTGAACTGAACAAAGTACTGAGCTTCTACCTCTTGAGGCTTGAACTGAAGTCAGTGGGTTTATGCGTGTTATGTTTGGGCCTCAGGGTTTTGTTATCATACTTTGCATTATAGAAAAGTGTAGAAAAATTAAATCTTACCTTCCCTTTGTCATTGCTTAAATACTTTTGAAACTATGAGATTATTTAACATTGGTATCATGTATCACATTGTTTTAAACTATGGTGCTGATAAGGTTCTAAATTGAAAGTTAAAAACCATTCCAAGTAAATACATATCGCAAAAGCCTTTTAGTATTTTTTTCTTAATAACATTTAACAAATTAATTTTTGGCAACCTAAAAGTGTAATTTATGTGAAAAAATTTCAAGATTGCCTTCGCTATCCCAACCCTAAAATCATCTCCAGGCTAGATTTTGGAAAAGTGGCAAAACTCCAGTTAAATACAGAGCCCCAGTATGCTAGAATCACTTAGCAACATTTTTGATTTGGAAAAAAAAGGAAGATTTTGAAGAGGTAGCCACACCAGTTAAATACAAAGCCACAGCACACTAGAATTAGAATCACATAAAAAAAAAAAAGAGTTTGCCACTTATGTGCTAAAAAATAAGTTTTGATGTCTTCTCTGCAAAATGATAAAGCATTCTACATAAAAGAGGTCTAAAGCAGAAGAATGCATTTACTCAGGCTGGAATAGAGTTGGGAAGACAAACTGTCACTGTCAACATAAGTGAAACTAATCAATGTAAAGTACACATTTCATAAAAAAAATAAATAGATAAAATATTTACCTTGAAAGTCACCTTATGCATCCATACTTTTATTATGAAGACTTTGTAAACAGTTTTGATTATTCAAATCATTTAAATAACCAAAGCTGGCTTAATTTATAATCTTTCTACCATTTTCATGCTTATGCTACAAAGTAAATAGTGATGGATTTTCATCATCCCCATGCTTACACTGTAGAGTTCATAATAAAGCCATTGACCAATGAATGCTTGCTGCCATCTTGGCAACAGATATTTAATTTTATATCAATACATACAGGCAAGCAATGAATATCCACTACTATTATGTGCCACTCAAAAGGTAAGGTTAAACTTTATACAGAGAGATAGAGCACATGTATGCTCTCACTTATTCAATTAACAGAGATTCAAGAATATGGTCTCTAAAATCCAGTGTTTCTTAATATTTTCAAACCACATACTCCTAGCTCCCAAACTGAAAGTTAGTATTAATAGCATACATTTTCTTTTTAATCTGCTGGCTTAGGTTTACAGTTTTATTGGTGCATTAGTGACAAAGGCTATTATACACCAAGCAAGCATCTGCTGGCAAGTGCATGAAATCATATACAAATCTACTAGATGTACCCAGCATAGCATACACCATCTTTCTGATTAATGGCATAAATAGTTTAATCTAGATCCTTCAGTCTTCACCATTCTTGTTTAGCAGTGATGTAATTCTACAGGAGCCACCTATGGGATATGTGCATGTCTCTATTTGCAGGTGGTTCCCCGTCTTCTCCAAGTATTGCATCAACCTCCATTTTGGATGCAGGTGCATTATATCGTCTCTTAACCATCTCGTCCAATTGTTGCATTACTTCAGCCACACACCCTTAGTTCTATTGCTTTTCAAGCTGTTTTGTTGTTGCTTCAGCAGAATCAAAAATATAAAGTTGTCCATATCCTGGCTTATTTGGATATAGTGGTGACCAAATGGTAAATCTGGCTGTATATTCTAAAACAGTATGGACCAGTTCCAGGAGTTGATTTAATCTCTGTGCCTACTGATGTGAATACCATTGCTGAGTTGTATTGTCATATATGTTCCCTGTAGTTATTTGTTTTGCATTTATCCCCTGTAAGCAGCTCTCGTAATAGAGTAGGTGTCTCAGACAGTGGGTCAAGTGAAACTTTTCCATCACGACAGAATTAAGTGTATTTATTTGATGTGTTTAACTCATGTCCCCAATATCTTGCATTGCAATACTCAGTAGTAACACATATTTCCTATGTCATGCTCTTCCACATTAATTACAGCTTGTTGATTAATCGCATCTGGTACTTCTATTTGATTAGTCTTATGGAATTTTGCCCATCTTCTCATTTCAATCTTGCTTCTCTTTCTTCAAATGTTTTCTGTCCGTCTTCATAGCCGTACAGTCTCGTTTCTGTCTACTAGTTCTTGCACACTGTTCAACCATTTTTACACTTCTTAAAACTTAGAACGATTTATTGAAATTGAAGACATAAAATAAACAGTTAAAATAAATATACATCGACAGCTTTCAAGCATAGGTTGCCTTTCTTCAGTCAAAAAACATTAGTACAAAAATTAAAGAATGCCCAGTATGGTGGTAATGCGAGGTGAACCGCGTGAACAGGTGGTGGCATCAATTAGCAGTTAGAAAATTTGGGCAGCATACCTAAGCGTTTTTTTATATATATATAGCCACTTTTTGGGGCCATACCAATCTTTTCAACACAATTTTCCAATTTATAACAGAAAAAATTGCAGCAAAAATTCACTTTGGAAAGCAGCTGAGTAAATAGAATGGCATTCTGGCATGAAATAGCAAAAGTTCTTTTTCCTTTTTTTTTGTATTAGTAAAAATTAACTTGCTTTCTGGAAATAGGAAAAGAAAGCAATATAAAAAAATCATTAAAAAATGAAGGCAAAAATTTTATTATGATTATTCAATCTGTTTCCCCTGGTATTCCTCAAAATTACCAGTCACAGAACAGGAAATGGAGTTGACTTATTAAATGACTTATTCAGTTTAACACAGTAGCTGTAGAAATGAACCTTTTGAAATTCTTGAAAATGTGGGAGATCCTTGTCAATCTATTTAACCAAGTAACAAACTTTCAATTTAAATGGAACTTCAATGAAATTACAACTGAAACATTTTATCTCTTCCTTTCTCATCTCTTTCAACCAATTTATTCTAAATATTTCCATTTCTTCTGTTTTTAGCAAAGAGTACAAAGATTCTTCTTTTTTCTTTAGACTTCTTCCTCCAATCCCCCACAGAATTATTTTCAAAGGTAAAAAATAAATTTAGCTATTCCTCCTCACTCAGTTAAGTTAATTAAAAAATTACATGCCACTCACCTATATTGATCCAGTCTGTGGTCTCTATTAGTTCCTTTAGCCATCTAATGATGGTGATGTAGCTAAAAGAGTTGTATTCACCCATTCTTAAAAACTATTTTGAAAAATAGTTCTTTCCTGTGGACATTGTTCTGACTTTCATTCTTTCTTGATCAAGCTCAATAGAGACTCCAAAAATATTCCAGTTGTAAAGTGGACTTACATTTGGGAGTTACAACTGGGAGTTTTAGCTTGCTAATGGTAAACTATAATCTTTATACACAATAAAATTGACTTCAATTTGCATTGTTTAATTAGTATTATTGTTTAATTAGTATCATTCTTTACTTTAAAACTAAATGAATTTGCAAACATAAAATAAATCTTGCTACAACTAACAAAATTAAATAAATAAGGGCATTATTAATCATACACATAAAATAAAAATAATATAAAAGTAAAATTCAATATATTAAAAGTATAAGAGCAATTAGCAAGCTTTCAGGGTAATTGTGTTCTTTTATTAACTATGGGGAAAATAGCACTGCAGATTATGACTGTGTAACAAGAAAAGAAAACATGATTAGAGGACATGTGCTAACAACTGACTGAACAGGATTAAAATTAAATAAAAGGAGGAGGAGAAAGAAGAACAGAAGAAGAAAAGTGTGGGGGGGAGAATACAAGTGAAAAAAAATAAATAAATAACAAATAAAACTCAGAAATACCTATCAGTCAATCTCCAGGGAAACTGAGCAGCCTACACTGGCTACATAAGATGTTTGCCAATACTCATTATGCTGCAGGATGACAACCTCCATATTAGGATTACAGGTACACTTCTTTTGCAACTAATGTTTGGAACAACATGCATAAATGGAGCACTTGCAACCATGAACAAAGACATGTGCACAGTCAAAAATCTCAATGTTAGAATATGGATTAACATTGAAATACTGTTCCATCCAGTAATGCTCTGTAACAGTAGAACATGCAAAATTAGCTTGAATGACATATCCTCATGCTCCAAGACCTGATCACATAGCCACCAGTCAGTTTCATTGATATAACAACTTTGAAGTATTATAACACTTTTGGACTGCACATATGATTATCACCTTTTTTCATAGTTATAAACAGTGTATTAATCACTTTAGTCTTATCACAACAAAGGGACTGCACATGCTCTACCAGAGGACTTCACCCCACAGCATGGTAAGCATTGGTAAACATTATGTGGCCTTTACAGATCATCCAGTTTCATCAGAGCTTGACTGATACAGGGAAGGGGGATAAAAACTTTTCCCATGACCTATGTATTCTACAAACATTGTTTTAATGACTGTGCTGCTTACATATCTAGTAATATAACCAAGAAGTTTCACTGCTCTAACTCTTAAGCTTCTTTTGCTACTGAGCTGAATGTATGAAAGAGTGCCAGCATAGATAAAGTTGAATGTCAATCCATTATCAAATTACTGTGTTTGCAAGGAAAACAGCCAAGGGTTATCCGTAAAGAGATTCTACAGTGTCGGGATATCTCTCCATTACATGACATTAAAAAACATTGTTGGAGACAGTTCGTGTGCAGCTGGAAGAACATCTATGATGACAAAGGAAGTGGACAGCCAATGACATCTCACACTGCTGAATTTATGGGTAAAAATTGAACAGCTGATCCTCAATGACCACTAGACAACAATTAAATAGATTGTTGTTGAGACTGGATAAGTTTTGAATCAGTGGAGGGCATAATTCACAATGGATTTGAATATCTCAATACAATGGATTTGACCCTTGCTCACATGTCTTCAGAAAGAAAAAAAGGCCGGTCTGCTCTGCTGAATTGACTGTCATGTGTGGCAGCAAGCCTGGCATATTTTTCCCCAATTGGTGACACGTGATAAATCATGAATATATAACTTTGACCCAGAAACAAAACAGGTTTCAAAACAATAGAAACCTCCATCATCACCAAATTCCCAGAAGGCCAGGGAAGGTGCTACTTGTCATTTGCCTGGGATGAAATGGGCATTTTCACAGATTACCTGTGAAATTTTTGACATTTAGATAGCGATTTTGGAAGTTAATACTTAAGTGTCCATAGATTTTACTGTTTGTAACTTTCCCCATTGTTATATGATACGGAATAGCATAATATATATCGCTTGATAGCATAAGTTTTAACGTAAAACTAGATAGCAAAATACATAGCACTGTATTAGAAATCTGTTAGCTTAGTTTAGTATTATCAATTAATCCATTAAAAATTTATTAATCTTATTAAATTTCGTTGTTAATTAAATTGTACTGAAATGGAATCATGACATAAATTAGAGCAGCAAAGCAATGAGCACAAAGTAGCTATAGTACTGTGGCTCGGAGGAGAACCTAAGGAGGTGATTCAACAATGCATCACATTCTAAAAAATTGTGAGAAATGTGACCTGTTTCTGTTTGTAGACCTGTCTAGAACAAGACATAATCTAGCCTAGGAGGTTGTCCTTGTGTGTGCTAAATGCAGAGACTGAAGAAATTAGATGCCAACTCAGCATTCTGATAGGCATCTACGAGAGTTTGAGGTGCAGGGTAAATGCCCTTGAAGAAATTAATGAGGGGGCCCATCAAGCGCTCAAGCTGCCCAACTTAATGCCAGAGCTCACTCCTGTGCATCAGGCAACAGAGTGGCCATCTCCAAGGCAGAATGCACTGGTCCAACAGGAGCTAGTTATTGTCAGTGACTACTGTCAGGGAGACAGGGAATATATTATGCAAAAAGGATTGGTGGAACAGGACCAAGGTATGTCTGCCAGGAGCAAAAGTTGATGACATTGTAGAGAAGATGTCAAGGGTACAAAGGGTGATATTGTTGTACAAGTTGGCACTAATGACCTTAAGAGTAAGAGATCTGCAGATTTACTTAACAAATACAGGTCAATGTAGAAAAAAAAGTTGAGTTAGGGTTAAATTTGAAAGTGTCTGCAATTCTGCCCAGACATGATAGGAAGCAGTATATGATGAAAGCCTTGTCAATCAATTCAGCCATGGAGAGGTTGTACAAGGCTCATGGGGTAGAATTCTTTTCAGTGTGGTCTGTGCTTGCTAACAGGAGAGAATGCTTCTACAGGGATGGGATACACTTAAATAGAAAGGGTGCAAGAATATTTGCTGATGCTATCGAGGCAGTGTTAGGTGGGCCGATAAAGCTTGGGGGGGGGGGTTCATAGATTAAAAGATTAACAGTAGCCACAGGCAGAGGCAAAAGTGATTCTTGCATTGCGTCTATTGTAATAAGCAGCAGCCTGGAGAGCAGGTTGCTGGGGATTTCAAGAGCTGCTGGGAGTCATCATGGAACAAATAAATACATGGGCTGTGTTAGTGAGGTAACTAAGAGTAAGGACAGGTGCATGTATACGTGCATGTACACCAATGCTAGAAGTATAGTAAATAAATTTGATGAATTTGAAGTGCTGATCAATTCATCAAAGGCAGATATTGTTGGAATATCAGAGACATGATGTCACAAAGATGTAAGTAGTGCAGAATTGGAATTTGGGGAGTACAATGTGTACAGAAAGGATAAAAATGGTAGGAAGGGTTATGCTGTTAATTAAGAAACAAAATCTAAGGAAGTGCATCCAGTTGATATGGATGGACAGTGCAATGTTGAGTCAGTTTGGTGTGACATAAGCACTGGAGAAGGGAAAATGAAAGTAGGAGTGCGTTATAGGAATGTGTTAATGACTCTGATGAGTGCAATGAACAATTGTGCAGAGAAACAGAGTGGGCCAGTAAATCAGAATGTCTTTTAATGGGGGATTTTAGCTTTCCAGATATTGACTGGAACTTGTGGGTTAGTCACTCGCATGCTAGCAAGACTTTTATGGATTTATTGGAGGATTGGTTTCTACGGCAACATGTTTGAGAGGCAACCAGAGGGAGTAATACTTTTGATCTGATTATCAGCAGTGAATACTCATGCATTAGGAATTTGCAGATAAAAGAACCACTAGGTGACAGTGATTACAGTGTACTGATGTGGGATTTACTTAAAGATGTAACTACCATCAAGGGTAAAGGGGAGGGTTTTTGTTTTCGTAAAGGTGACTACAGTGGTCTCAGAGTTTTTAAATTCTATACAGTGGAACCAACTGATGATGTTACCAACAGCAAATTCTAAATGGGACACTTCACGGAATTAATCTTGGATGCTACTAGGCTTTTCATAACAACTAAGAAATACTGTTCAAGATTTAGACCTAAATGGGTCAGATGAACTAAAGAGGCTCATGGCAGAGAACAAAAATGTGGGATGCATATAAATTATCAGGTGACACAGAAGCCTATGATAGATATAAGCTAGTCTCTAATTAAGTCAAATGCAAGCAAAGGCTGATTACAAGAAATTCTTGGCAAAGGATGCAAAGAAAAATAAGACTTCTTTACTTATGTAAACTCTAGAAGGAAGGGGATGAATCATATTGGTCCACTTGATGTTGGTAGTTCGACTCTTGATGATCCTGCTCAGATAACTGACAAACTGAACGAGTATTTTGCATCTACATTCACACATGAATTCCGTAACAGAAATTTACTAAACTCTAACACGGAGCTAAATGACTTTGTAATAATGGAGAGCAAAGTGGAGGAGAAATTGTTGAAGTTAAACATAAAAAAGGCACCTGGAGTGGATGGAATCTATCCAATTACAGTGAAGGAGGCAGAGAGGGAAGTTAGAAAACCCTTAGCCATAATTATGAGAGCATCCTTAGATTTAGGAGAGGTCCTATTGACTAGAGATATGCAAATATATCCCCAATTCACAAAGGGGGTTCAAAGGGTGACACGAGTAATTACAGACCAGTTAGTTTAACTTCTGTTCCGGGGAAAATAATGGAGTCACTGGTTAAAGAAGTGATGCAGGATCATCTAGACAAGACTGCAGTAATAGTTCAGACACAGCGTGGGTTTGTTAAGGGGGAAGTCTTGTCTGACCAATTTGATTGCATACTACATAGTCAAAGGAACTGGATGCAAAAAATAATTTTGATATCATATAGTTGGATTTCAGGAAAGCTTTTGATCCTGTTGCACATGGAAGACTGCTTTAAATTGGAGCAGTATGGCATTAAGGGCAAGTTACTGCAATGGATAAAGGGATGGTTGAGTGGGAAATGGCAGTGTGGTAATAAATGGACAATGCTCTACGTATACTAAAGTTATTAGTGGAGCCCCTAGGGTTCGGTGCTGAGCCCATTGTTGTTTTGTCTATTTATCAATGATATCAATGAAGGTATATCACAGGCTGGTTGGCAGGGTTGTTAATGACAGTAAAGACAGTATGTTATGCAACAGGATCTAGAAATGTTAGGCAGATGGGCTGAGAAGTGGCAACTAAAGTTTAATGTTGACAAATGCAAAGCACTGTATATTGGTAACAGTAACCCAAGAGAAACGATGAAAAAGACCTGGGGGTAATTGTGCAGTCAGATATGAAGGTTTCTGAGCAATGCAGACAGGCTGCCAGAGCAGGTCATTGAGGTTTGTCAATGATACGGCAGTGGTCAGGCCACACCTTGAGTACTGTGTACTGGCCTGGAGGCCTCATTTTAGGAAGAATGTAGAGTTGCTAGGATGATGACTGAGAAGGGCAACAAGATTGGTGAGAGTAACAAAGAGGTGCTCTTACCAAGAGAGGCTTAAATTCTGCAAGTTGCAGCACCTGGAGACTAGGCACCTGTGAGGTGATCTGATTGAGGTGTATAAGACCTTGAATGATTTGAGCAGGCTCAATGATGATGGGATACTTCCACTTGCTCAGATTAAGAACGTGAAGGAGCATAGATTCAAATTAAGGAAAGACAGTTGTAGAATAGATGTGTGGAAGTTTGCCTTTAGCCAGTGGGTAGTTGATTGCTGGAACAGACTTCCAGCTGTTGTTGTTGTAGAAATTGATAGCTTAATAAATTTAAGGCTGAGCTAGACAAACATTTGGAGTGACCGGATGGGTGAAATGAGAAAGGTTTTTTTTTTTTTGGCTGGTGCTATATAAGCTTGCTTTCTTGCATCATATGCCTCAACTAATGCTAAGAGCACCACCATCAATGCACATTACTATAGCAACTACATGCAGCAGTTAAGGAAAAGTAATGTGGCATGCTCAAAGACATTGCTTCACTATAATGCACCAACCCAAGATCCAGGCAAGATCAGCTGTTGCAACTGCTGTTCATGCTCAGAAGTTAGGACTTCATATCTTGCCACACCTGGCTTATACCTCTGACTTCGAATGTACTGACTTTCTCTTTCCACAGCTGAAATCATTTCTGCATGAAAAGCAAATTTTTTTTTTTTTTTTTTTTTGGGAAATGCAAAGCTAATTTCTGCAACAAAAGCATGGTTTCAAGAGCAAAGCGAGACCTTCTGCAAAAATAGAATAAGGAAGTGCTGAAAAACATGGGAGAAATGCATTGCACTGAGTGGTGACTACAGAGAGGCAGGAGTAATATGTTCAAAATCTCTCCTGGGTCACCTAGAACATGTTCAGGAGAAAACACTTTATATACCCTAGTATTTCATATTTTTATTATTTAATATTATTGCATTAGTTTTTATTTCATTTACTTTTTCTGATCTTCTCTTTAGCCATCCTCTTTTGTACTTGATTTTAATCAAATTTATAGGGTGGTTATTAAAGGATACTGCTCTTCATGGACTAATATTATTAGTGGAGACCACTACAGTTAAATACTGACCAATTGTTGGTCAGTCCACTACAGTTCAATGCTGACCAATTGTTGTTTTCCACATTTATAAATGACATTGATGAAGGTACATCATTGGGCTGAACGTATAAACTTTTGCAGAATGATACAAAGGTTGGTAAGCTGGTTAATAACAATAATCAAGATACTACAGCAAACAAGATCTAGAAAAATTAGGCAGATGGATCGAGAAGTAGCAATTTCAAGTTTAACATTGAAAAAAGCAAGGCACTGTATAATGAGTAGCAGTAATTCCAGATTAACGTACCAATTGTGTGGTACTATACTCAGTGTAGTGGAAAATGACAAACTGCAGGTAATTTTACAGTCACATGTCTCTGAACAGTGCAGATGGACTGCTAGGACAGCTCATGGGGTTTTGTCAATGATATACACAGAGTTTGCTAGCAGCAATACATATGTGATTATCCCATTGTACAAGGCAATGGTTAAGTCACATCTTGAGTACTGTATACAAGACCGGAGGCCTCATTTTAGGAAGGATGTACATTTGCTGTAATGGCTGCAGAGAAGGACAACAAAATTGGTGAAGGGGGAAAAAAAGGGTGGTCTTACCAAGAAAGTCTGAGGTGATACAACTAAGATGTTTAAGGCTTTGAATGCATTGAGCAAGCTCAATGCTGATGGCATCCTTCCTCTTGCTCAGACTGCACTCATGAGCATAACATCAAACTGAAGAAGGATGGTTGCAGGATACACGTGCAGCAGTTGGCTTTCAGCCAACAGGTAGTTGATTGCTGGAACAATATCTGTTGTTGTGAAAGTGGCTAGCTTAAATAAATTTAAAAAAGAATTAGACAAACTATTGAAGAAGGACAGCCAGGTGATGAGGGAAGTTTTCGTTTCTTTTTTTTTTCACTGATGCTGTACAAAGTGATAAGCATCATTTATCACTTTGTACAGCATCATTTATCACTGATGCTGTACAAAGTGATAAATGATGCTTACTTTCTTGCAAATACTACTGCAGCCACAGCATGAATTTGTCAATGGGTGATCTTTTCTGACCCATTTTATTGGATACTATGATACAGTAACAAAGGAACTGGATGCAAAAAAAATAATTTTTGATATCATATGCTTGGATTTCAGGAAAGCTTTTGATATTGTTAGACATAAGTGACTGTTCTACAGTGTGGCATTAAGGGCATGTTGCTGCTATGGATAAAGGAATGGTTGAGTTGGAAGAAGACAGTGTGATTATCAATGGGCAGTGCTCTTCATAGACTAAGGTTATTAATAGGTTATTAATATTTATTTATAAGAACTGATAAAGGCATATCAAGTTTAATGTCTAAGTTTGTAGACCCAAAAGTTGGTGGGATCATTAATGACAGCAACCAAGGTATGTTACTGCAACAAGATTTAGAAAATCAGGTAGATGGGCTGATAAGTAGCAACTGAAGTATAAAATTGATAAATGCAAGGTATTGCACATGGGTAACAGTAATCCCAGATTAACATACCAGTTGTGAGGTAGTACACTCATGGTAGCAGAAAATGAAAGACCTGTGGGTAATTATACAGTCAGATATAAGGTTCTCTGAGCAGCATAGACTGGCTGCCAGGGCAGCTCATGAGATTTTGTCAATGATATTATACAGGAATTCTGCTAGCAAGGGAAAGGAGGAGATTATCCCTTTGTATAAGGCAATGATCAGGCTGCATATAGATCTGGGGGCCTCGTTTTAGGAAGGATGTGTAACTGCTGGAAAGGGTGCAGAGAAGGGCAGCAAGATTGGCAAGGGGGATTAAAAGAGCACTCTTACCAATAAAAGTTTCAGTTCTGCAAATTGCATCATCTGGAGACTAAGCACCTACAAGGTGATCTGATTGAGGTGTTTTTTGTCTTTGAATGGGTTGGGCAGCTCAATGCTGATGGTATTCTTCTTTTTCAGACTACACATGTGAGAGGGGTATAAATTCAAATTTAGGAAGAAGGGTTGGGCAGCTCAATGCTGATGGTATTCTTCTTTTTCAGACTACACATGTGAGAGGGGTATAAATTCAAATTTAGGAAGAATGGTTGCAGTATACATGTGCAGAAGTCTGCCTTCAGACGATGGGTACTGACTGGTGGAACAAATTCCATCTGTTGTGGAAATGGGTATTTGAACAAATTCAAGGAAGAACTAGATAATCTATTGGAGGGGATGGAGAGGTGATGTGGGGAAGTTTTTTTTTTTTTTTTTTTTGGCTGATGCTGTATAAATTTTCTTTCTCGCATTTTTGCCACTTAATACTTATGAATAAATTGTCAATAGCTGTATGTGCCATATGCTCTCCACTCAGGTCTTATTTTACTTTAGTTTTATCTATCAAATTATCTCTAATCTTGTTACATGGTCATCACCATGTAACAAGATTAGAGATAATTAGAGATATTCCTCCCATAGTTGAAAAAGAAGCACAATTCACTGCTCTGAAAACTAGTATGCGTGCTCTTTTTATTTGCTACTTTCATGTGCTTACTGCTCTTATGCTTTTGATATACTGAGTTTTAAACTGTAGAAATATTTTTTATTTGTTATTTTAATAAAATCCTTATTTAGTTGTTGGTTGCAATCGGGTTTATTCTAATATGTCTAATTCCCAATACACAAGGCCTTTTTCCATTCTGAATCTGTAAATGATTCTAGATGCAAAGGATACTATACTGGAATGCATTTGTATATGCAAAAATTCCAGTCTTCTGAATTCAATGATATTTTAAATAACACTATATGTAAATTAGTTAAAATACATCAACAATAAACATTATGGCATTGTTTATGAAAACTGGCTAAGCATATTTTAGCACTCTTTCACCTTGAGAAGTAAGTGTGGAAAGTTTCTTAAAATAATTTATGGTAATACAGAAATAAGATTTTAATTACTTTAGTAAACACCATACTAACTCAAAACAAATGCAGTGGAACCTGCTCCAGTAACTCCAAGTGACACAAAGTACCTGAGCACGCTAAAGACAAGAAAGTGTGAAGCTAAGAGACAGCCAAATCCTGACAGAAGCAAGATTCCAACAGCTAGAAATATCACTGGTCGTCTTCCAAATCTGAAAGGAAAAAAATATATTTTTGCTTCTGGTGCATTAATATGGGCACCTTTCTTTTATTTGGATGACACCATCAGGAAAGAACTCCATGACAGGAACCCAGTTATGGAGGAAGATCACACATATGTAAATTACAGGATTTAGTTATTTCACAAAAAAAGGAGTAGTTACACATGCATATCAGTCTGATTTACAGATTTTCTTATCCTTTCATTTATTGTGGACAAAGAACAAGTTTTAAACAGCAGTTAAATAGGTGGCTGGTTAGAATTTAATTTTCCAAGAAGAGGGTGAATAGTAAATGGAATATACTGCCATATAAAAGTGGTGAAACAATAATTTCTAAAGTATGGGATGCTTTAGGCAGAACCTTATAGTGGGTGCCGACATTCCATGCAGTGAGCTGCAGAGTTATATACAACACCAACAATTAATAATAAATAACACAATCAAAATAACAATGTCTGAAAATTAACCAAATTCTTTTTAAAATATTGGCAAAGCACATTTGACCAGAACTTAACTTTTGTGTAATCTTTAAACACAATTATATTTAAATTAATAACTAGTCATTGTAAAACTTAATTTAAATAAACAAAGTATAGTATATAAATTAAAAAAACATTAAGAAAAATCACAATAAAAATAACATGCAAATTGATTCAAAATGCAAAGTAATCCATTCTATAAACAGTGAATTACAAAATCCTGTTACAAGAGGATAATTTAATAATCCTATTTAGAAGAACCACCACTAGGAAAATGCACTGACAGCAATGGATGTTGACAGCAGTTAATCTGCTATGAGAGCTGGTTCAGTTTTGTTTTAGCTGGTTATTTATTATTGTATACTACACTTGCAATACTAGTAAGAGGTCATTATGTATTAAAAATTGTTTTTGAATCATTAAAATAAGACTGCTCACTGCTGATGTGAAATTTGCAATCAGGAGTACTAATGTACAAGCATTAACACAAATCTCTATAATCTCCTTGCCTCACCCTGTGATTCCTTATTCCTGAGTTGAGAAAATAGCAAATGGGGTAGCATTTCAGTTCAAATGAGAAAGCTCAAGCTGCCACAATCACAACATTACAATGTATATAAAAATTGGCATGCAGATGGCTTTAAGTTTGGATTATTGATGGCACAAGTGTATTCAGTTCACAGAAAAGCACTGTGAAAAGGAAGCAGCAGTCACAAGCCTTGAAAATGGCAATTAAGTATATAGTAGCTACTATCTACTACAACACTTAACAGAAGTCAGTAAAAGGCTTATGACTTCATCAGCTCTATCCCTAAAAAGACGAACCATGTGTTTGTTATGAATTTACTAGGTTCTAAGAATACAAGAATTATTTTGACAGTTCTTACTCTGGACATCCTTGAACATCTACAGGAGAAACAAGTGCATCAGTTATTTCAGCAGCCTGCATTTAATCGAAAAAGTCATTAAAGATGTTACCAAACTATGTATAGGGCGCAAAAAAAAGGCTTAAATTTCAGCCCTACAAATCACACATACTTCAAAAATTACAGTAATGATAAATGACAGAAGTGATTTTTTTTAGTAGATATTAATGTAGATACAAAATTTAACTACTTATTTCAATGATGGAGCATACTTCAATTTTAATAGAACTCTTAACAATTACTAATACTAAAGCAATAAGAATCCCCACTAGGTGGAAGATGACCATTCTCAAACTACTACCTGTTTCCTGCTTCAACACCTCAAGAAAAAAAAAAAAAAAAAAAACTTATGTAGATGTCGTTTTGCTGATGATAATGAACTGAAGTCTGCTGTTTCTGCATTCTTTGATAGGCAGGACAAAGAATTTTATTTTTCTGGTATTTCCTCATTGCCAACAAAATGGAATAAGTGTGCTGAAGTTTGGGGGAGTTGCATTGAAAAATAAAACCAGATTTTTGCCTCTGTCTCGTTTTCTTCATAGGTAGGTATATAATTTATTGAGCACCCCTCAGTGAAGAGTCTTGGATGCATGGATATGACCTAAAGACAAAGGATCAAAACTTCCAAAGGAAAACAATGTTATCGCCAAAGCCAATAAAAAAGGTGCAGCTGTCAAAAATCCTCATGTAAAAATCACGCTGACTGTATTTTCCAATGTGGGGATGGTGTTATCAGAATTCATTTTGTGTCACTTTTAATATGGCCTACTACCCATAGGTTTTTAATGGTTGTGAGATACAACTAGTTAATCACCCAAAAAAAAAACAAAGTATATGAAATTGTTAGCTTCCTCACCAGGATAATGTGCCATATCACACATCGCTCACCAATTTTTGGGCAACAATAACATTAAAGTTGTGCTGTATTCGACTATTCAACTAATTTAGCACCATGCAACTTTTGGCTATAACCAAAATTCATACAAGACATGAAAGGAGAACAAAACAGTTTATTCTAAAAATCCAATCAAACATAAGACTCCCTAAAAAACATTCACAAAAGAAGACTTCTAGTTAGATCAGTGGTAGGCAGGATGGAACAAGTGTATTTTTGCAGGAGTAATTATACTGAAGAATACTAAAAATTTAAACATTTATCACTGAATTAAATTAACTTTTTGCAACATTCAGAACTTTTTTTTTTTTTTGACCAAACCTTATATGTTAAATTTCTGTGGACTTAGCTCCTCTTTACAATTCATGAAAGGCACATTTTGAGCTTCAATATGAAAAATGATTTTTGCATCATGATAATGACACTCACTACTGCAGTTGTGCAAGCTGAAGTATTGGTACAGAGTTGTGCTTAATTTCCTTATACCATGTAATTTATTCTCATTCCTAGGGTTGAAGGACCAGCATTTTGGTTTGGATGAGAAAACAAGTTGCCACAGAGCCACAACATATACCAAAAAATGACTTACAGAAGGCTTCTGGCATATTGGGTATGCTAATGGCACAAGTATATCCAGTTTAAAGGAGAATCTTGAGAGAAAGAAAAAAGGTAGTCACAGACCTTTACAATGACAATTAAGCACACAGCAGCTTCACTCTATAAACTAAATGATCAGTCCTTATAAATATTTTCATATAAAGCTGAAAAATATAGAAACATTTTTGAAATTTGGTTAAATTTTAAAAATGTTTATATTTTCCAGCTATTACATATATTTCTACAATAGTGCAAACATAGTGAAAAGACATTTTTTGCATATATTATGACTCCAACATAGGCATGCCATTTAAAATGCATACTTTTTCAATCTGTCTGCATCATTGAGTTCACTGATAATCCTGTTTCAAATGGCTTCATCTTCACATTCATTTCATAAGGTCTTTTATTGTTTGGTTATGGTACTGTTTGGCTCTGCTGTTTGGTTCCATTCCAATTTTAATGGAATGGAACCAAGCAACAAAACTTGCATAGAGGGAGAGCAACAGTGGCACATGTGTCAACCCTGGTTTTGTTCAGGCAAATCTATTCTTTCTTCCACTTCTAAGAGAAAACACATCACTGTTTTCAGCAAGCATATGAGATGCAACACACGAGTATTTTTTAATTTCCATACAAAATATTGACAGGCAGTCAGGACATTATGGCTTTCTTGCTGATTATATAATTCATTACTGTCTCTAATCAACCAATTGTTCACCTTATGTCAAAATGATGCATTAAATCCGTTTAATATAATCTCTTTACATACGAGGTACAATACTTCAAGACCTCAACAAATGTGGGGCTGACTCAAACTTAATTTTCTACAAAATGCATCAAATTTATATTGTGAAGGCACTTCACCATGTAGACTTGGTACTGTACTGTTTATGTAAAGTATGTACTTTAAATAAAAAGCTCTGCTCTAAGAGAGAGGTACGATGGAGAGCAGAAAAATTTTTCTTGGGTTGTGCAGAAAATTCCAACTAAGTTTTCCACATAGCTAAGAATTTCTAGTTAGTATATGCAGAAGCATTTCTGTGTAATTGTTCATTTACAAGTTATGCTGTTTTAAATGAAAACATATTTGAATACAGAGTTATTGAAGTTCATCAACAATTTTTGTCCCGTTTCAAATGCAAAATGGATGCATTATGACACATTGTGACTGGAGATGAGTCCTGGATTCACAAATGTGATCCAGAAAACAAGAGATAGTCCAAAGAATTTTGCCATAAAACATCTCCATGTGTGAAAAATTCAGTCACCAGTTGAAAATGTAAAGTTGGCTGCTTTTTGAGATTATGTGTATTATCTGCACTGAATTTTTGCATAAAAGGGACAGCAATCAATTCAGTCTGGTATAGTCAGACACTGGACAAGCTCAAAAAAGAATCAAACAAGTAAGATCTGGAAACAAAGTAATAGTCCTTCAATGTGACAATGTGCAACCTCACCACAGTTGTGCAACAATAGCAAAAATTTCATCCCTGGGATTGAATGTTGTTCTGCATACTCCCTACAGCGCATTCTTAGCCCCAAGAGACAAACGTCATGTTCCTAAAACTTAGACATCTCCAGAGCAACAGATAAGACTCCACTATAGCAGACAAGAAGAGATGGTTGGCCTTTCAGCTGAAAAAAAATTTTACTTAAATGGCATACAAAGACTTAAGTGATGGACAAAATATAGAAAATTGAGAGGGCATATATGGAATAATTAAAAAAAAAAATTATATACAAGTATATTTTCTATTTATTTAGCTTTATTCCTTCAAAAGCTATGTAATACATAACTTTTGAAAAAAAAACACTTTTCAGTCCACCCTCATATATTGCTATTCATTAGCATAGGCATATGATGCAAGAAAGCAAGCTTATTCAGCATCAGTCAAAAAAAAAAAAATAATAATAATAAAAAAATAAACACCACTCCCATTTCACCCCTCCGTTCGTTCGAAATACCTGTCCAGCTCAGCCTTAAATTTGTTTAGGCTATCAACTTCCACAACAAGTGATGGAACTCTGTTCCACCAACCAACTACCCGCTGGCTAAAGGCAAATTTCCACACATATCCTACATCTGTCTTTCCTCAAATTGAATTTATGCCCTCAGGTGATTATTCTGAGCAAGAGGAAGTATCCCATCGACATTGAGCATGCTCAAACCATTCAAGGCTTTATACACCTCTATCAGATCACCTCGCCGGTGCCTAGTCTCCAGACTCTGTAATTTGCAAAACTTAAGCCTTTCTTCGTAAGAGCAACCCTTTGTTCCATTCACTAATCTTGTTGCCCTTCTCTGTACTCGTTCCAGCAGCTCTACATCCATTTTGAAATGAGGCCTCCAGACCTGTATACAGTACTCAAGGTGTGGCCTGACCACTGTCTTATACAAGAGAATAATCACCTCCTTATCCCTGCTTGAAACATTCCTGTATATCATTGACAAAACACCATGAGCTACTCTTGCAGCTCGTCTGCACTGCTCAGAGAACTTCAGATCTGCCTGCACAATTACCCCCAGGTCCTTTTCATTCTCTACCACTGTCAGTGTAGTACCACAGAGTTGATACGTTGCTCTGGGGTTACTGTTTCCCATATGTAGTACTTTACATTTGTCTATATTAAACTTCATTTGCCACCTCTCAGCCCATCTGCTCAACCTTTCCAGATCCTGTTGCAGCATAGCATCAGTATTGTCCTTAACAACTCTGCCAAACTTTGTATCATCTGCAAACTTGGACATTAAGCTTGATATACCATCATCAATATCATTTATAAATACAGAAAACAACAATGGACCTAACACTGAACCCTGAGAAACTCCACTAATAACATTTGTCCACATTGAGTAGTGTCCATTGATCACCACTCTGTCTTCTGCCATTCAACCATCCCTTTATCCATAGCAGCAATTTGCCACCAATGCCAAACTGCTCCAATTTGTGCAACAGTCGTCCATGAGCAACAGTATCAAAAGCCTTTCTAAGATCCAAAAAAATAATATCAAAGTTATTCCATGCATCCAGTTCTTTTGTGACTGCATCATAGTATCCAATCAAATTGGTTAGGCAAGACCTTCTCTTAACAAAACCATGCTGTGTCTGAGCTATAACTAAATTCTTGTCAAGATGATCCTGCAGTGCCTCCATTAATTTTCCTGAAACAGAAGTTAAACTAACAGGTCTATAATTACTTGTGTCAGCCTTTGAACCTCCTTTGTGAATTGGGGTTACATTTGCACATCTCCAGGCTATGGGTACCTCCCCTGAGTCCAAAGAAGCTCTCATAATTATGGCTAGGGGTTTGCTTACTTCCTTTGCTGCCTCCTTTAATATAACTGGATAGATCCCATCCACCCTGGGTGCCTTTTTTATGTTTATCTTCAACAATTTCTCCTCTACTTTCCTCTTAGTTATTACAAAATCATCTATCTCACTGCCATTGTTTACTTCACCTACAGCATTCCCCTTCCTGAATAACTCCTCATGTGTGAATGTAGATGCAAAATACTCGTTTAGTTTGTTAGCCACCTGAGCAGGATCCTCAATTGTTGAACCATCAATATCCAGTGGCCCAATCTGATTCATCCCTTTCCTTCTCGAGTTTAGATAGGTAAAGAACTCTTTTCTGTTTTTCTTTGCATCCTTTGTCAAGGATTTCTCATAATCTGCCTTTGCCTGCCTAATCTCCTTTGTGACTTGGTTACAAACCAGCTTATATAGATCATAGGCTTCCATGTCACCCATTAATTTGTATGTATCCCATGCATTTTTCTTCTCTGCCATATGTCTCATTAGTTCATCTGACATCCATTTAGGCATAAACCGTGAACAATATTTCTTAGTTGGTATGTAAAGCCTGGTAGCTTCCAAGATAAGTTCTTTGAATGCTTCCCATTTCGAATTTGCTGTTGGTAACATCATCAGTTGGTCCCACTGTATAGAATTTAAATGCTGTCTCAGACCATTGTAGTTGCCTTTACGAAAGCAATAACCCTTCCCTTTACCTCTGATGGTAGTTACCTCCTTGAGTAAATCCCACTTCAGCACACTGTGATCACTGCCACCTAGTGGTTCTCTTATCTGCAGATTCTTAATGCATGAAGAATCACTACTGATAATCAGATCAAGATTATTACTCCCTCTAGTTGCCTCCCTAACATGCTGATGTAGAAAACAATCATCCAATAAATCCACAAAAGTCTTGCTAGTGTGTGAGTGACCAACCCACAAATTCCAGTCAATATCTGGGAAATTAAAATCCCCCATTATAAGACTCTCTGATTTACTGGCCCACTCTATTTCCCCGTACAGTATCTTATTATACTCATCAGAGTCATTAGGCCTATAGCACACTCCTACTCTCAATTTTGATTTCCCTATGCTTATGTCACACCAAACTGACTCTACATTGCCCTGTCCCATCAATAACAACTGGCTTCACTTCCTTGGATTTTATGTGTTTCTTAACTAATAGCATAACCCCTCCTTCCCTGTCTATCCACATTGTATTCCCCAAATTCCAGTTCTGCAATTCCTTATATCTGTGTGATACCATGTCTCTGATATCCCAACAATATCTGCCTTTGATGTTTTGAGCAATACCTCAAATTCATCAAATTTATTTACCAAACTCCTAGCATTGGTGTACATGCAAGCATACATGCACCTGTTCTTATTCTTAGCTGCCCTAACACAACCCATGTGTTTACTTGTTCCATGATGACTCCCAGCAGCTTCTGAAATATCCTGCATCTTGTTTTCCAGGCTGCTGCTGCTCATTCCAATAGAAGCAGTGCAAGAATCACTTTCACCTCTGCCAGTGGCTACTGTTAATCTATTAGTCCTTGTATCCCCCCAAACTAGCAGTTTTCCGATCTACCTAACACTGCCTCGACAGCATCATCAAATATTCTTGCACCCTTTCTGTTTAAGTGTATCCCATCCCTGTAGAAGCAGTCTCTCCTGTTAACAAGTACAGACCAGGCTGAAAAAAAATTCTACCCCTTGATCCTTGCACAATCTTTCCAGGGCCAAATTGATCGACAAGGCTCTCATCATAAACTCCCTCCTATCGTGTCTGGGCAGAATTGCAGACACTTTCAAATTCAACCCTAATTCACGGCTTTTTTTTCAACAGTGACCTGTACTTGTTAAGTAATTCCGCCGGTCTCCTACTCTTAATATCATTAGTGCCAACGTGTACAACTATATCACCCTTTGTGCCCTTAAAAGATGATATCTGCTCTACAACGTCATCAACCTTTGCCCCTGGCAGACATACCCTGGTCCTGTTCCACCTATCCTTTTTACAAAGCATGTTCCCCATTTCCCTGACAATAGAGTCACCAACAACTACTAGTTCCTGTGGGACCAGCGCATTCTGCCTTGGGGGTTGCCGCCGTGTTACGTGATGATCAAGTGCAAGCTCTGGCATTGACGTGGGCAGCTGAGAGCTTGATGGGCCCCTCAATTTATATCCGTTGAGGGCATTGTGGGAAACAACACATTTTAAATAAAGAATATACTTCTCCATTAGAGCAGTGTGTTTTATTTAAAGATAGTAGCACAATACCAGGCCTACTCATTGTGAAGCTCCTCCATTACATGAGATTGATGCACTTAGTAGCCAAAATTTACTTAATGCAATGTAGAGTCTGAAATCATGACACTTGTGTAATCACATCACCAATGGTTGTCTGAATACCATATAGCATTCTAGATGTGTGTTTTATGAAATTTAATGAAAAGTGATTAATTTAGCAAATTTTAATGTAATTTGGAATGGCTTGACATGTATTTTCAAAAGAGTCAAATATAAAATATCATGAAAATCAAACTGCTATGTATAGATGGGCAAACATGTTTATGCATTTGAAATTTCACCTCAAAATTAAAGTAACAAGTGTAAACTTAAAAACAATGCAAATATTAATATTAGCCATATATTAATATTAACCATATGGTACAAGAAATTCCTGGACTTGTGCTGCAAAAGTCCAGCCAAAAAAATATTAATAAACCTACTATTTGACTCCCTCCTCATGTAGGCATCTATCCAGGTTAGCTTTGAATTACCACAAACTGTGAGCCTCTATGACCCAGGGAGGAACTTATTCCAATAATTAACAATTTTCTGCAATCCAAACTAAACCTCTTTCCCATAACTTGAATTAATGGCTCCTAGTTCTGGAATAATTTAGAACAGTGAAAAGTTTACACTTAATTTTATTTCTGGCTCTCAGAGTCTTATACACCTCAATCAAATCTCCTCTAAGGTGTCTAGCTTTCAAGCTCTGCACCCCCACACATTCAAAGTCTTTCCTGGTATGGACACCCTTTTGCTGATCTCATCAGGTAAATTGTTCATCTTTGGATCCTTTCAAGAAGCTCAATGCCCATTTTTTTTTTTTAAGGTGCAGTCTCCATACCTAAACACAGTATTCCAGAGTTGCCTTATACAGTGATATGACTTCCCTATGTCTACAAGACAATGTTTGATAAATCATTGAACATTTGCTTGTAGAGATAGGGACTCCATGGTCCTCCTTGCCACCTGTCTACATTGCTGGAGGAGAACTTCACATCTGACTTATTGTAACTCCCAAATCTTTCTTCTATTTTAGTTCAACCCCAACAAGTTTGTAAGTTATTTTGGAGCTGATGTTTCCAAGCGTGAAACCTTGCATTCTGCTGCATTAAAAGATGACTGCCACTTTTCTGACCATCTCTGAAATCTATCCAAGTCATCCAGAAGAAGCTGTGTTTGGTGCTATTCATTTCTTCCAATTTTGAAATCATGCCCTCTATCCCTTCATTAAGAAAATTAAAAAACAAGTGTGATCCCAATATCACACCTTGGCAAAGTCCACTTCTTACAGTGGCCCAATCTAAAAGGTAACCATTAATCAACTCTCCTGCCCTAAAGCATTCTGCAATCCATCTAAGGAATTTCTCTGTGATTCCAACATGTGAATGATCATTATGATGAGCTCCCAGTTTATGAACATCCAATTTATGAACTTTCAATCTTTTGATCAAAAATTTTTGACACTGAACATTTTATTTTTGGACTTCTCTTTATCTTATGAATTTTTCTGCAATTCACAAAGTATTACATTTTAAAAGTAAAATGTAATAGGAATGAAATATTTTCAACTTTTATATGCTATGTAGCAAATTTAAGATCTGTACAGTACCTATACAGATCTTAAATTTGTGTAACAAGTGTTACACAAATTACACAAATTTAAGTTAATAGGTGATAATCACCTACTCGATTTAAGATCTGTAGGGGACTGTAATGTAGTTACTATACAGCACACTGTTTAAAGTATATTTTGGTGAAATATTGTGCCAAGAATGGTACAATAATACCATTCTATGCACTTTCATCGTATTGTACCACATGTGATTAAAGTGGAAGATGCTGACAATATCTTGCCAGATAAGACAAGTATCCTGTTAAATAAAAGTAATTTCTGGTTGGAACAGTTTAATTAATTTATTACCCACGTAAATTGTTTACTATTCTTTCCAAAGGCATTTTAGATTTCAGTAACAAATAAACTTTTTTTATAATTTTATTGCAGCTGTATAAAGGTGGAAAGAGTTTCCATTAGATTAAAGAAAAAAGTAAAGTGCAGCCATTATCAACCCACTGCAGGATGGAAGCCTCCTCAACAATTCATGCTGAGGGAAATGGACCATAATCTGCCACGCTGGTCCAGTGTGGGTTGGCAGATCGACTGTATTCAGCAGTCAGGGGCTTGAACCCCGGTCTACTCAAAGAGCGTGTGCTACTGCACTCCCCGCTCCTGCCCACTCGGCTACGGAGGACTTTTTTCCATTAGATTAGTCACACTGCAATTTGGCTTGCAGAAGGAGGCTGGAGGTAACTAATTGTCAGCAAGAGCTAGAAAAGTATTAGCATATGATGCAAGAAAGCAAGCTTATGCAGCATCAGCCAAAAAACAAAAAACAAAAAAAAAAAAAAAAAACTGCTCCCATTTCACTCCTCCGTTCATTCCAAATACCTGTCCAGCTCAGCCTTAAATTTATTTAGACTATCAACTTCCACAACAGAGGATGGAAGTCTGTTCCACCAAACAACTACCCGCTGGCTAAAGGCAAACTTCCGCACATCTATCCTACAACTGTCTTTCCTCAATTTGAATTTATGTCATCTCAGGTGATTATTCTGAGCAAGAGGAAGAAGCCCATCAGCATTGAGCATGCTCAAACCATTCAAGGCTTTATACACCTCAATCAGATCACCTCGCAGGTGCCTAGTCTCCAGACACTGTAATTTGCAAAACTTAAGGCTTTCTTCATAAGAGCAACCCTTTGTTCCATTCACTAATCTTGTTGCCCTTCTCTGTACTCATTCCAACATCTCTACATCCTTCTTAAAATGAGGCCTCCAGACCTGTATACAGTACTCAAGGTGTGGCCTAACCATTGCCTTATACAAGGGAATAATCACCTCCTTATCCGTGCTAGAAAAATTCCTGTATATCGTTGACAAGACACTATGAGCTACTCTTGCAGCCCGTCTGCACTGCTCAGAGAACTTCATATCTGCCTGCACAATTACCCCCAGGTCCTTTTCATTCTCTACCACTGTCAGTGTAGAACCACAGAGTTGATACGTTGCTCTGGGGTTGATGTTTCCCATATGTAGTACTTTACATTTGTCAATGTTAAACTTCATTTGCCACCTCTCAGCCCATCTGCCCAACCTTTCTAGATCCTGTTGCAGCAGCAAAGCATCAGTAGTGTCCTTAACAACCCTGCCAACCTTTGTACCATCTGCAAACTTGGACATTAAGCTTAATATACCACCATCAATATCATTTATAAATACAGAAAACAATAATGGACCCAACACTGAACCACGAGGGACTCCACTAATAACATTAGTCCACGATGAGCAATGTCCATTGATTACCACTCTGTCTTCTCCCCCCTCAACCATCCCTTTATCCATAGCAGCAATTTGCCTCCAATGCCACACTGCTCCAATTTGTGCAGCAGTCTTCCATGTGCAACAGTATTCTAAGATCCAAATATATAATATCAAAGTTATTCCCTGCATCCAGTTCTTTTGTGACTGCATCATAGTATCCAATCAAATTGATCAGGAAAGACTTTCCCTTAACAAAACTATGCTGTGTCCAAGCTATAACTTAAGTCTTGTTTAGATGATCCTGCACTGCTTCTTTAATCAGTGCCTACATTAATTTTCCTGGAACAGAAGTTAAACTAACAGGTCTATAATTACTTATCGACCTTTGATCCTCCTTTGTGAATTGGGGTTACATTTGCACATCTCCAGTCTATGGGTACCTTCCCTGAATCCAAAGAAGCTCTCATAATTATGGCTAAGGGTTTGCTCACTTCCATTGCTGCCTCCTTTAATATAACTGGATAGATCCCATCCACCCCAGGTGCCTTTCTTGTGTTTATCTTCAACAATTTCTCCTCCACATTTACCCTCTGTTATTACAAGATTATCTAGCTTACTGCTAGAGTTGAATACACCTCTGGAATTCCCCTCGCTGAATATCTCCTCATGTGTGAATGTCAATGCAAAATATTCATTTAGTTTGTTAGCTACCTGAGCAGGATCATCAACAGTTGAACCATCGATATCAAGTGGACCAATCTGATTCATCTCCTTCCTTCTAGAGTTTACATAAGTAAAGAACTCTTTGCATCCTTTGCCAAAGATTTCTCATAATCTGCCTTCACCTGTCTAACCTCCTTTAACTTGGAGACCAGCTTATATCTATCACAGACTTCCATGTCACCCATTAATTTATATGTATCCCATGCATTTTTCTCCTCTGCCATATGTCTCATTAGTTCATCTGACATCCATTTAGGCCTATACCGTGAACAATATTTCTTAGTTGGTATGTAAAGCCTAGTAGCTTCCAAGATAAATTCTTTGAATGTTTCCCATTTTGAATTTGCTGTTGGTAACATCATCAGTTGGTTCCACTGTATAGAATTTAAATACTGTCTCAGACCACCGTAGTCTCCTTTACGAAAGCAAAAACCCTTCCCTTTACCCTTGATGGTAGTTACCTCTTTGAGTAAATCCCACTTCAAGACACTGTGGGCACTGCCACCTAGTGGTTCCTTTATCTGCAGATTCTTAATGCATGAAGAATCACTACTGATAATCAGATCAAAAGTATTACTCCCTCTAGTTGCCTCCCGAACATGCTGATGTAGAAAACAATCATCCAATAAATCCACAAAAGCCTTTGCTAGTGTGTGTGTGTGTGTGTGTGTGTGTGTGACCAACCCACAAATTCCAGTCAATGTCTGTAAATTAAAATTTCCCATTATAAGACTGATTTTCTGGCCCACTCTATTCCTCTGTACAGTGTATTATACTCAGAGTCATTAGGCCTATAACACACTCCTCTCAATTTTGATCTCCCAATGCTTATATCACACCAAACTGACTCAACACTGCACTGTCCAGTGATATCGACTGGCTTCACTTCCTTGGATTTTATGTGTTTCTTAACTAATAGCATAACCCCTCCTCCCTTCCTATACACATTGTACTCCCCAAATTTCAGTTCTGCATTCCTTATATCTGTGTGACACCACATCTCTGATAACCCAACAATATCAGCCTTTGATGTTTTGAGCAATGCCTCAAATTCATTTACCAAACTCCTAGCATTGGTGTATGTGCAAATATACATGAACCTGTTCCTATTCTTAGCTACCTTAACACTACCCATGTGTTTACTTGTACCGCAATGACTCCCAGCAGTCTCTGAAATACCTTGCATCTTGTTTTCCAGGCTGCTGCTCATTCCAATAGAAGCAGTGCAAGAATCACTTTCACCTCTGCCAGTAGCTACAGTTAATCTATTAGTCCTTGTATCCCGCCAAGCTAGCAGTTTTCCAACCCACCTAACACTGTCTCGATAGCATCAGCAAATATTCTTGCACCCTTTATATTTAGGTGTATCCCATCCCTGTAGAAGCAGTCTCTCCTGTTAATTTGTGTGATTGTTTATACCTATTTAAATTATATAGTAATAACCATTCTCTATACTATAGTCCAAAGCCATTAGGAAAAATATTCCTTATTGTATACTCATATACTTCATTAACTTATAAGTATGGCTCCTCAAATGCAATCTAAGAAACTTCCCAATTTATGCTACTCCAACAAGACCTGGATAAATTAGGCAGATGAACTAAAAATGGATTGAAATTTGATACATTTAGGTAGCAATAATCCAAGAATACCATACCATTTCAGTGGTACAAAACTCAAGGTAGTGGAGAATGAAAAAGATCTAGGGCTAATTATACAGTCTGACATGAGGTTCTCTGAGCAGTACAGACAGGCTGCTAGGATAGCTCATGGGGTTTGTCAATGATATGGGAGAATTTTGTCAGCAGGAACAAAAAAAGTAATTGTCCTATTGTATAAGGTGATGATTAGACCATATAGTGAATACTGCATACAGATTCACAAGTCTCATTTCAGGAAGGATGTATAGCTGTTGGAATAGGTGTGAAGAACACCAACAAAATTAGTTGAGGAGTACAAAAGGATATATACCAAGAAAGACAGAGTTCCATAAATTTCAACATCTGGAAACTAGGCACTTGTAAAGAGACTTGATTGTAGTGTTAAGATTTATGTGGATTGTATAAACTAAATGCCAATGGCATCCTTACTCTTTATTGAATGACAATGCACAAAAGATAATTTAAATTGGAAATGGTTGATTGCAGGATAGATAAGTAAAAATCTGGCATCAAGGACAGATAACTGATTGTTTGAAAAACTTCGACCTAGTATTATGGAGGATAATATGAATAAATTTAAAGAATGATTTTGAGAAATGATTAGAAAGGCTGGCCTGTGTTAGAGTAACAGAGTAAGAATGAACACACACACACACACACTTCTAGATTTTATGAGTTAATTTGTTCGTAGCATATGCTCGTAAAATGGGAAATTATTTCCCCATAGACATAAGGTTAAAATAGGGGTTACATTCTCCACAATGAAATTAGTTAGCTAATTAGTTTATATTTAAGCAATGATTGATTTATCAAAGAAATGAAAATGTGGCCTGTAAAATCAAGCAAATTATAATAATAGAGAAATTATTTACGATTTACAAATGTAAAAGAATGTTTATTCTTCATCATCATCGACTAAATGCACACTTGTTGATCACTCATTATTGGCTTGGCACTCGTTGGTTTGTTGCACAAGGAGTCGTCTTCTTCAGAAATGTTTCAAGAGGCGTTTGTTTCCAAGATAATCTTCTCTTTTAATTATAAATTTCATGATTGTATGCATAAGCATTTTTTAACGGCACACACAAGTTGCAACTAACACGACTTGCATGGAGTAACAAGTTTACAAAGCTTAAAAAAAAAAAAGGAATGAAGAAAAGATTCTGAAAATTTGTTTTTTAAACGATTAAAGATTTCAGTAAAGGGGAAACACATTTCACCATAATAACGTAAAAAGCCACACAATTCCAGCTATCGGTATTTTCGCAAATGCAAGATTGAGTTTACTACCGATTTATAATTGCTTGCAGTAACAGAAAAGCCCAATAAACCAAAAAGTGCATATTGTTTTTGTTTTATGGTCATGACTTCCAGAAATGTGCTTTAGAAAAATATCACAAAGGTGTTCAAAATTGGTACTTATAACACAGGGTTGGCCAACTTAATTTGTGATGCGATGTACTTTTTTTCTTCAAAATATGCTGCGATCTACCATCTCAGGCATTTCATTGCACATGGTTAAAAAAGTTAATCAACACATGTTTGTAAATTTTAAAATTAAATACAATTCAGAATTCTTATTTTAAATTCATACGTATTTGAAATTTAATTTATGCTACGTTTGTGTGTTCATGTCATCTACCAAGCTTTCAAAATCAGGGATGTACTGTGATAAGGCCAACCGTAAAGAATCTTCTGTATGCAAGTCCATAAAAGTAAACAATTCTTCGTCTTTGTTTGTTTCAAATACAAAAAGGCCAATTCACATAGATATGTGGAACCAAAACAGGAATTTAAAAGTTTACTGCATTTTTTTACATTTGAGTACTTTTCTTGGCAAACATATTTCCAGAAGTTTTTCTGATGATCTGGCTTTTAGGAAGATATTGTTTCGCAATTTCATTTTCAAGTAACATTTTTTTTTTTTTCCTCTCTATGTGAAAAATCGCAGTGATTTTTTCGGTAATTTGTTTTGTATCTAAGTCGACATTAAATGGATAAGAAATATCGAACAATGTCTTCAACTGTTTTAAAATCAATGAATCTGGTTTCAAAGTTGTCCACAACTTTCTCAATTTCAGAAACACATTTCTCACTATTAGATTCAAAAACGGGATATTTTTGCAAATGAACTTGCATATTTTCTAAATGATAGGTTTTTTTTTTTTTTTTCTTTGAGATCCTTAGCCATTGCCAAAAATTTATATTTATATGCAGAAATACTACAGATCATGTCGCCCACATTTTTATTTTTCACTTTTAATTCCAAATTTAGATCACTTAATTCACTGGTAAAATCTGCCAAAAAAGCCAGATCACACAACCACTCCGTATCTTGTAGCTGCTGATAATCATCTCCCCAAAAAAGTTTGATCAACAAATTTTTTAATTTCATTCAGCAAATTTCAAAATCTCTGTAGAGACTTACTCCAACTCAGCCACCTCACATTTGTGGGCAAAATCAGATCTGGTTCATTTACATAGAATTGCATTTTGAAAAGTCTCCTTTGAAGAGATTGTCCTCTGATGGAATTTATGATTTTGAAAGCTATGTCCATAACACCTTTAGTATTTATTTTTTTGCTGGTTTAACACTTGTTGGTGGATGATACAGTGGTAACAAAAAATCTGGGAATTCATCATCCTTTTGGCACAATGCGATGAATCCGGTAAGATGCCACATCATTGCTTTAGCTCCATCTGGAGCTCTAGTTCTTTCTTTTAACGAAACTATACCCAGCAGTTCTTCTCTAGTGGCAGAATCATCGAAACCCATACGAACAAAAATGAGCAATTGGGTTGTAGCACTGACGTCTGTAGATTCATCCAGTTGTAAAGAAAAGGACACACAATTGTTCGCTCACATTTTTACTAATTTTTTCGATGTGCTGCATCACAGAATCGAGATAATTGCAGATCTTGAAGAGCACTTTTAATTTCATTTTTGTTCTTAATTTTCAAAAAAGAATCAGTTATTTCTAAAAATGAGTCTGATGAATTGACCATCGGAAAATGGTTTGCATTTTTTGCAAGAAGATGACTCACTTTAAATGACGCTACAGTCACTACTTTAGATTGTAAATTAGGTGTCACGGAGAAATTTTGTTGTGCAAATAATCTGGATTTAAGTTATTTTAATTTATTTTTTCTAAGGTTTACTATTAGGCAGAAAATCCGATTGGTATTTACCATGGAGTGCCTTGAAGTGCCTTTATAAATTTCCTTTTTTTTTGGGTATAGCCACGGAAGCGCTGCAAATCCAACAACATGTTTCTTTTATCGTTACAAAAAGGTATTCTTCCGCTCTATGAAAATGATAAGTTTTACTTTTTCATAGTATTCATTTTAAATTAAATAAAATTAACATATGTACTGTCCAGTTATTAATATTAAATAAGCTAAATAAGAATTCAACACCTACACATGCTCTCCACAATGTAACTGCCTGGATTTTCACTAGACAAGCTTAGCGGCTGCGAGGCAACAAGAGTAGTCATGTCATGCAACAGATCTTAATAAACAACTATACAGAGAAACAGAGTTGGAAAGTAAATCAGAATGCCATAATAATGGGGAATTTCAACCTTCCAGATATTGATTGGTCACTCACACAATAGTAAAACTTGTAGATTTATTGGATGACTGTTTTCTATAGCAGAATCTTAGAGTCAACATTAGGAAGCAATACTCCTGATCTGTTTATCAGCAGCAATTCATCATGTATTTGTATTTGTAATCTGCAGGTAAAAGGCCAACTGGGTGGCAGTGATCACAGTGTACTGATGTGGGATTTCCTTAAAGATGTAACTACTGACAAGGGTAAAATGAATAGCTTTTGTAAGTGGTCTCAGACAGTTTTTAAATTCTATAAGTCTCCAGTCCACAGGGACCTCCCCCTATTCCAAGGATTCTCTCATAATTATGGCTAAGGGTTTGCTTACCTCCTTTGCTGCTTCCCTTAATATAACTCAATAGATTCTACCTATCCCAGTGTCTTTCTTACATTTAACTACAGCAATTTCCCTTTGATTTTCCTCCCAGTTATTACAAAATCATTTAGCTCCATTATAGATTTTAATAAACTTCTAGCACCCATAATCCCTAAAGGATTCCTCATGTGTTAATGTAGATGCAAAATATGTATTCAGCTTTTCAGCAACCTGAGCAAGATCATCAGCAGCTGAACAACCATTGATATCAAGTAGATTTATGTGATTCATCCCCTTCCTTCTAGTGTTTACATAAGAATAAAAAAAAGTCTTTGCTGATTTTCTTTGCCTCCTTTGACAAAGATTTTTCATAATCTGCCTTAGTTTGCATAACATTGTTAATGACTTGATTGCAGACTAGTTTATGTCTACCGTAGGCTTCTTTATATCTGATAATTTATGTATCCCATACATTTAATGTTTGTTCTCTGTATAGTTGTTTGTTACACATTCATCATGGTCATTAGGCCTATAACACACTCCTACTCATTTTTGTTTTACCAGTGCTTATGTCATGGAATGATTGTGTGAATTTTTTTTTTTTTTTTTTTTTTTTTGGCTGATGCTGCATAAGCTCATACGCTTGCTTTCTTGCATCACATGCCACAATTACTATCTCTTTTTTCTCTGCCACAAGTCTTACTAGTTCATCTGACATCCACTTAGGCCTAAACCTTGAACAGTATTTCTTACTTGGTACGAAAAGCCTAGTAGCTTATGATTATTTCCTTGAATGCTTCCCATTTTGAATTTACTTTTGGTAACATCATCAGTTGGTCCCACTGCATAGAATTTAAAAAAGTCTAAGACCACTGTAGTCACCTTTACAAATGTGAAAAAAAAACTCTTCCCTTTACCCTTGATGGTAGTTACATCTTTAAGTAAATATCCTGTCAATACACTGTGATCGTTGCCACCTAGTGGTTCTTTTATCTGCAGATTCTTAATGCATGAATAATCACTGTAGGGTGTACCAATAAATCAGAATGTCTTATGGGTGACAAACTTTCTAGATATTCACTGGAATTCTGATCAGTGGCATTGGTTTGGTCATTCACACAGTAACAAGACTTTTCTGGATTTATTGGATGATTGTTTTCTACACCAGCATATTGGAGAACAAGAGAAGGCAATAATCCTGATCTGATTATAAGCAGTGGTTTTTCACATTAAGAATCTCCAAATAAAGGAATTACCACATGGCTTGGTTTGGTTTTTTTTTAGGAGCATTAGCAACTAAGGCCATATTGCTCCAGGATATGCGGTGGTCATTCCTTAACCTTTCCGCATCCTCCGTATTTGGTGGTGACGGGCTCGAACCCCGGTCTAATCAAGAAGCGTGTGCTACGCACTGCTGCTCCTTCCCACCTGGCTACGGAGGCGCCTCTACCACATGGCAATAATCACAGTGTATTAATGGGTATTATTTATAGATAAAACTACTGTCAAGAATAAAGGCAAGGGTTTTTTTATATCACTAGATATGCTTTTGCTAAGCATAATTAGTCTGTAACCCAGTCATAAGGTATTAGACAGACTAAGAAAGATTATGAGAACTTTAGCTAAGAATGCAAAGAAAAGTAGCAAAGAATTCTTTGCTTACATTAATATTAGAAGGAAAGGATGAACAACAAACCCCACTGGCCAACTAGATGTAAATGGCATAACTGTTTATGATCCTGTTCAGTTGCTAATAAGCTGAATAAATATTAACCTTCTAGCCTCACACATGAAGTTTTTAAGGATGAGGATACCAGAAGTAAACCTAAATCTGTCAGTTAAATGATTATAATAACTGAAAGGAAAGTGGAGGAGAAAATTGAAACTAAAAATAAACTAGTCAGTAAATGTACATAGTGCATTACATTTCAGGCATATTACCAAATTTCACATATGAACCAAAAGCATTTTGTTTCTGTGCATCTGCTATATTCTCATTTCATTCCTGTAATCAGTGCACAGCAAAAAACAATATCCAGTGCTGCAGCAAAAATATACAGTACGTGGATAGTCTGTATGATATGTATGAAAAAACAAAATAATAATTGGTCATATTTTAATGAAATTTGTGATGGCTCAATAAAATGGCCTAAAAGAGGAAAATATAAAATTCCACAAATATCCATCCACTAGGAGTTTAGATTATTACATATGGATGGACAAAGAAATGATAACTTCTGAATTTCTATTGGTCTGATTTTAATGAAATATGGGATGGCTTGATTAAACTTTTGGAAAGGTCCAAATATAATATTTCATGAAAATTCATCCAACAGAAGCCAAGTTATTACATGCCGATAGATGAATGAACAGATGTCAGCATATACGCTGATGTGCCTAATAAGGCACTATGGACTAAAAATCTATCCAATTATATTAAAAGTCAGTAAAAGAGGTATGAAAAGCTTCAGCCATATTATGAGAGCATCCTTGGACTCAAGGGATATACCTACAGCATGGACATGTGCAATTGTCTCTCCTATTTACAAATGGGATCAAAGGGCAAAGTGATTAATTCTAATGTAAGCTTGATATTTACGACAAGGATAAATAATGGAGTTAGTGATTAAAAAATAATGCAGGATCATCTTGGCAAGAACACTTATGATAATCACACCATGAATTTGTTAAAGAAAGACTGTCTGACCAATCTGATTAACTTCAATGAGGTCATACAGGAACTGGATGCAAAAAATAATTTGACATCACTACTTAGATTTTAGTAAAGATGTTGACAAACTGCTCCACATGAATGACTGTAGCATAAATTGGAGAACAATTAGGGGAAATTTACAAATAACGATACAGGGATCATTGAGTGATATGAGATACTGCATTTATGGACTAATTTTATTAGTGGAGTCTCAGGTTTTGGAGGTGGGCCACCCTCTGTACTATTCTTAATATTTATTAACAATATCACTACTTCATAGGGATGAAGTAAGTACTTCAATACTTCGTCAGTTAACATCCAACAATGAATTGCATTCTACTGTGCCTAACAGACAGTGTGTTACATTCTACTGTGCATAAAGCCATTGTGTGTGTTACACTCTAATTGCTGATGTCACCAAGGATTTCATGATACACAGTTTAGATCATAATTAGGTATTGTTGCCTGCATGTTGAAACAGATAGCTATCCAACCTCATTTTAACATTTACCTTATATTCAGTAGTCAATTTTAAAAATTATTTTATGGCAGCATTCACATATTGGAATTAAAACTTAAAAATATAACTGGCTACTGCCAGTTATATTTTTAAGTTTTAATTGCAATTTGATGATGAAAAACAAGGATAATAACCTAAGCAATACAAAGGTAAACTGAGCCTTAATTTACTTTTGGGGGGGAAAAAACCATAAACCCCAATTCTAAAATTTGAATAGAATTTGAATCCTTTTGAGTTCACATGATAATCATACAATTCTTTATTATAATCCTTTATGGTAATTATGATCTCCAAGTATCATGAAATCCTTGGTGACATCAGCAATTAGAGTGTAACACACACGATGGCTTTATACACAGTAGAATGTAACACACTGTCTGTTAGGCACAGTAGAAAGTAATTCATTGTTGGATGTTAACTGACGAAGTATTGAAGTACTTACTTCATCCCTATGAAGTAGTGATATTGTTAATAAATATTAACAACAGTACAGAGGGTGGCCCAACTCCAAATGTGGGGATCATTTTAATCCTTTTTTTTTTTTTCTGATGTCAGAAGAAAGCTATTCTGTTTGCTCTGGAGCAATTTGAAATGCTTTTGCAACAGCTTCCCTACTGAAAATCAAGAAGTTATTATTTGATGATGCAAAATGTGCTAAAAATTTGCCAATATAAAATTTGTATATGATTTCACACAACTGCCAACAGTTTTAAAAACTAAGAAACCCACCCATTTAATGTTGCTCCCTGTCTTTGCTTCCTTGCATGTTTAACACACAATACCCACTGGTAAAATGGTCCTCATGTGGATACATTAGATTCACAGGTAACATGGGATATGGTAACTTTTCAGCCAATCTGTATATTCAAACTAAAACTGAAGATGAAACCTTTCAAACTCAATAAAATGTCTCAAGCAAAGGTATCTTCAAAATATCAGTCTAGTAAACAGGATACTTAACAAGATGAATCTTGATCCTGCTCATTCCCACCGTGACGCTTTCTATAAAATAAAGATTAAAAAGGTTTCATTTCTGAAGACTGCTCAAGTAATACTGAAGCCTCTTTTTTCTAAGGACTGATGACATAACTTCCAAAAATGGGCTTTTTAATTAACTACTATCATTAATTTATCGTTTATACTGATAAAAAACTGAATTTATATTATGTTTCTATTTTACTGCTCTCCTGTGTTATGAAATACAATATACCATCTAATTTTACAGATCCTTCTGGTAGCTGCCATTCACACAGAGTGCAGCGCATACTACGTAATAAATACCTTTTATGCCATGGTTTCTTTAATGTGTTTATAGTATTAATGGAAATAAATAATAATACCTGTGATAATAAAATATGTATATCTTATGTATGTATATGTATAACAAGAAAGAGCAATTTGCACAGTTCTGAAAAGGTATATAAGAACATTTTTAAACTCATTGCTTCTATAATTACCAGCACCTCCGTAGCCAGGTGGGAAGGAGCAGCAGTGCGTAGCAGACGCTTCTTGATTAGACTGGGGTTCGAGCCCGTCACCACCAAATACGGAGGATGCAGAAAGGTCAGGGAATGACCACTGCATATCCCGGAGCAATATGGCCTTAGTTGCTAATGCTCCTAAAAACCAAATAACTAACTAAAAATTACCTTTCTTTAAGATAACAAAAACTATTCTTTAAAATATTTCTCTATAATTATTCTTTAAATTTCTCTATTTTATACATGGATACTGAAAAATGGTAATTTGATGATGAAAAACAAGGATAATAACCTAAGCAATACAAAGGTAAACTGAGCTTTAATTTACTTTTGGGGGGAAAAAAAATGATAAACCCCAATTCTAAAAACAAATATCCAAGCATAAAGGAGGAAGATTTTTAAAATATTTCTATTTAATAACAGAACTTTGATGTGTTGAAATCACTTAAATGATACTTGTAATGAAAGTGTATTCTTTGAGGTGCCTCCATAGCCAGGTGGGCAGGAGCAGCAGTGCGTAGCACACACTCCTTGATTAGACCGGGGTTCGAGCCTGCAACCACCAAATACGGAGGATGCGGAAAGGTCAGGGAATGACCACTGCATATCCCCAGAGCAATATGGCCTTAGTTGCTAATGCTCCTAAAAACCAAATAACAAACAAACAAACTATCCTTTGAGCTTAGGATTGCAAGCATCTCTATGCATACAAACTGTTGTTAATGTTCTATACTACACACATACAGTCTTGTATCTTCTAACAAACTTTAGATGATTAAAAAAAAAAAAAAAAAAAATCCACCAATGTACTATCCATCAAAATTCAATTCTTGGATAAATTATTAGCAGGAGATACTTCTACTTTACTTGCCAATGGGAAGTGCCAATATGTTCATATTGGCACTTCCCATTGGCAAGTAAAGTATGAGTATCTCCTGGAACTGTCTCCTAGAAAAAGTTCCAGTACCTCTGAGCAATGACTGTTTCAGCATGCCAAATAACTATCAGCAACAGTCTGGATTACACTTTGTTTTTCTAATTTGGAGATTTCTGTTCTGGATTGTATAAAATTCACAATACATACACCATCTGAGTATGTATTACGAACTGTATTGAAACTACTCCTGTAGAATGATTTGGTGAATATGTAAAGGGTCCTGCAAGTGTGATGCAACATAGAAAAAAAAAAATTGTATGTTGTATTGCTCCATGGTGGTCAACCCACCAGCAGGCACTAAAAGAATTATTCTTCCTCTAACCACACAGGGTCACTTAGATATCACATGCCTACAATTAAAAAAAATAATTCAAACTTATTCACTCTTTTAATGCTACCTATATTTTCAATCTTTACCGAGCACAACTGTGAAAAATCCATTTTTTTTATATTAAAAACATTTCTAAATTATTTTTTGAAATTAAAATTCCTTTCAGACTTCTCAGTGAGCAAAATGAAAATTTAAAAACCACACTTCAATGAATGCCTGGGATCAGATGCCAATATGTCGGTAAAAGGAGCTCTTGAAACAGGAAGTATATGCATCAGCAGTTTGATTCCAGATGATGCCCCAATAGCATGAAGCTAGAGCATTGCCAACTGGAGGAAAGCATCTGGCAATTAAGCCAGCTTGCAATCAACAACTGTAAGATGCCAATCAACATTTGCATATAATTTGGTTCAACTTAATTCATAAATTTTTCCTAATTGTGCAATAATTGCACTACTGAATTTTGAAAAAAAAATTTAGTTTTTTTTTTATCTCAGAAAAAGGGCGTTTCTGAATCATTTTCTATTGCTGATTCCATTTGCTTCCATCATGTCAGGTTTCTTCAAAAAAAAAAATAAGAGAATTTTATTTTTCACAAATTTTTATTAATTTTGACAGAATTTGTGCACTGGAATTCTAACAAAATGCTACTTTTACAAGACCTTTATATTTAAAAACTATTAAAAAGAACAGTGTGTAAAAAATAGATTAAACAATACACCTCTCATTTTGCAAACTGATCTACAATGGGTCAAATTACAGTTTCTTTGATTTTATTGCAGATCCATCCTACTTTACGGTCTCTCTTCAGTATCCAGCAATAGTCAATCATCATGCTGACAATCCACCTACCCTAGTACCTAATATCCATGTTTTTAATGTCCTGGTGAAACATCTCACCCTGTTCTTCACTAACACTTCCTAGATTTTCTGGGAAATAGTTAATGTGGGAGTGTAAAAAATGTACCGTGGCATTAATGTTACCGTCCAGCTTCTTTCAGTTTACCAAAATATTTAACTATATTCTTGTAGTCTGGATCCTTGTTGTTCCCTAAGAAGTCTGCAACAACAGACCTGAAGCTATAAGTGGAGGGCATGGAACGGCAGGTTATCTCCATGTGGAACTTGTAGATGGAATATTAGGTTATACAATGTACTTCTTACTCTTTGAATTCTATCCCTCTACATTAACTAAGGAAAATAACAGTCATCACAGTGGTTTGTATGCTCCTGTCAAATCATGGGAATTGCAAATGGCACTGCCTTTTTACCATTTTTCCACAATCTCAATGTTTCAATACAGGTTCGGCAAAATTTATGTGGAGCCCATTGTTTAGCTTGGAGGCACCTCCGTAGCCAGGTGGGAAGGAGCAGCAGTGCGTAGCACATGCTTCTTGATTATACCGGAGTTCGAGCCCGTCACCACCAAATACGGAGGATGTGGAAAAAGTCAGGGAATGACCACCGCATATTCCCGGAGCAATATGGCCTTAGTTGCTAATGCTCCTAAAAATCAAAATAACATAACATAACGTTTAGGTTGGTCACTGAGCTTCATTCTGAAATAAGCACAATACACATTTTTTACAAATTCTGTAATATCTTGTACCTTAAGGACTAGACAACTTCCACAAATATAACAAAATGAGTTTGGATTGTTCAAACACTTGCATAAAGACATTTTACTCACTTTTCAGTAAAAGTTTGACACGATAATCTCAAAAATAAACTGAGCTAACACTGATAAACACTGGGGCACAGAGCTCTCAAAGTTAAGAAATAATGACTGAAGGCAGTGTTGCCAACATGTGAAGATTTAGTTTACAAATTTCCAGAATTTACTCCTAACTTAATACAACTCATGATATTAACTTAAGTGATCTGTGAAAAAAAAATGGTACATGATAAAAAAAAAAAAAAATTAATAACATTTCTGAAACCAGCATAAAAAACCGAGTTAAAAACAGCTATTAGTATACAAACATTGAAAACTATGCAGAGTAGCGTTAATGGATATTTATGGAATTTTTAGTGAACAAGTCAAAGAAAAAGCTTTCAAAAACAGCTGTTATAAGTTCCAGCTGTATGAATAGAGTAAGCAAGGAACACAAATTTCTGAAATATTGTCTGGGACCTCACTGACCATGTATACCTGACTCAAGACATTTCTTTGAGCATTTATTTGTATTAGTAGTGGCAAATAATGCAAGAAAGCCAACACATACAGCATCAGCCCAAAAAAAAAAAAAAGAAAACCGTTCTCATGTCCAGTTTAGTAGGGAAGAGCATAGGTGACAAAACAGACACTTTTACTGTATGTTTGTAATATAGTCTATTTCCCTTTCAAGAAATAGGCACCATTTAAGGCAAAAACATTGCAGGGGGAGCAAATGCTCCCCCTGCTCATGTCATCTCTTCCCTCAAATAGTTTGTCTAGTTGTTCCCTGAATTGATTCAAAATATCAACTTCCACAACAACAGATGGAAGTCTGTTTCATCAGTCAACCACTTGCTACATGAAGGCAAACCTCTGCACATCATCCTGCAACCATCCTTCCTCAATTTATGCCACCTCATGTGGAGTCTGCACAAGAAAAATGTCATCCTGCAATGCGTTTACTCAGTCCATTCAAACTCAAACACCTCAATTAGATCACCTCACTGTTACCTAGCCTCCAGATATTAATTTGCAGAACTGAAGTCTTTCTTGGTAAGAGCACCCTTTTGATCCCCTCAATCTCATTACCCTTCTCCTGCACCCACACCAGCAAATCTATATCCTTTCTAAAATAAGGCCTCCATGTCCTGCATGCAGTATTCAAATGTGGCCTTGCCATCACCTTATAAATGGCATTATCACCTCCATATCCCTGCAAGCAAAATTCCTCTATATCACTAAAAAAAAAAAAAAGTCTGGATGAGCTGTCCTGGCAGCCTGTCTGCACTACCGAGAGAACTTCATATCTGACTGCACAATTACCCCCAGTTCTTTTTCATTTTCCACTGAGTGTAGTACCACACAGTTGGTATGTTAATCTGGGATTACTGCTACCCATGTACAGTAGCTTTCATTTGTCAATTAACATTGACAATCTCTGCTTTCCATTTCTCAGCTCATCTGCTTAATTTTTCTAGTACCTTGATTACTATCAATAACTGCCCTGCCAACCTTGGTACTATCTGCAAACATAGACATTAATCCTGATATACATTCATCAATAAATATAGAAAACAACAATGGTCATATGTAACAGAATCAAAAGATTTCCTGAAATCCAAGTATATGATATCAAAATTATTTTTTGCATCCAGTTCCTTTGTTACACCATCATAGTATCCAATCAGATTGATCAGACAAGACTGTCCCTTAAATCCACGCTTTGACTACATGTTCACACTATTCATGAACTGGGGATACAATCACATATCTCTAGTCTACATGACCCCACCCCCAAATCCAAAGATGCTGTCAATTATGGCAAAGGGTTTCTTCCCCATTTAGCTCTCTGCTAGAGATTGATAAACTTCTGGCATTCCTTCCCTAAAAAATTCCTCATATGTGAATGTAGATGCAAAATACAGTTCTATGAAATAGAACTTTTTGTCCAGATTTATGTGATACTTTGCCAACAGATACCCTATGATGATACATCTACTACTTAGGGCATATCAAAAATGTTAAGCTTATCCACTTTTCATTTGAATGCCCTATACATAAATAATAAAATATAATATATGCAAGAGGCAAATTAATTTATATTTTAGAAATTTATTAGGCAATATAATAGCATGTATAATATTAAACAGAAATGATCACATACAGAGAAATTTTAGAAAATAAATTTATTTTATTAACTTAATTCTGTAATATGTGTGCAAACTAACTACATTTCTAGAGTGGACTGTATCATAACACGTCTTTATAAACAACACTATATTAAAATGAATTACCTGTCTGAAAGCTGCCCAAATATAATCATAGACATCATATAACCTGCCATGAATATTGATTGGCTCAAAGAAATCAGCCACTCATTTTGGCAAACCAAATTCCACTATAAATAGACATAACAAATAAATTAACTAATTCCTCATATCAATCAAAGAAAAAACAGTAATGAATTAAATAACTGACTTTAATTTATTCTGTAATTAGTATTACTAGTAGTAATACTAATTATGGAAACAAACCTATACCGCATCAACCAAAAAAAAAAAAAAAAAACTAACCAATCTAATAATTTGTTTAATTCTTCCTGGTCTTCCTTAAATTTATTCAAGGTATCCACTTCTACAACACCATATGGAAGGCTGGTACAATCAATTACTCTCTGGCTAAAACCAAAAATATTTGCACATTTATGCTGCAATGATCTTTTTCAATTTATATCCTCTGATATATGTTGTTCATGCAGGAATAAGGTTGCCAGTTGATGGCATCCTTATTAGTGTACTCATCCATTAAAGCCTCAAACACTTCAATAAGGTGTCCTCATGAGTGCCTAGTTTCCAAGTAGCACAATTTGCAGAAGTCTTTCGTAGTGAGAGTCCCCTTTTGTGCCCTTGACTAATCTTGTTGCTCCTCTTTGCAGCCACCCGATAGATTCACATCCTTCCTAAAATAAGATTTCCAGAACTGTATGCAATTCTCAACATGCAGCCAAAATTCCTGTAAAGTAACAACCCTTTTATCCAACATAATCAGGACCAGCAGCCTTGATTCCAATTAAAGACTAGTTACAGCAGGGGGGGGAATATATATATATATATATATATACACACACACACACACACAATCAGTAAGTTTCATGTTTACACAATGAAGTGTGACATTTTAGAGCATACACCCACTTTATTTTTTATAAAAATAACATTTCCCGTTGAATCGGGCTATTGTTCAATACAACATAAAGTTGTATCTAAGGCATTTTAGGCAGCAGCTGCAGAAATTTTTGGCCCTGGGTTTGATTCAACCTTTTCTTGTTCATATTTAGATCCATCTGATTCCATCAGTGTCTATGAATTTTGCATCATCCATAATTTCCTTTTTCCAACCAACCATCACCAACTTGTTGGAAAAAATTATTGAATCCGTTATAGGGCTTTCATTAACTAATGCCAACTTAGAAAAGTTTTCTACAGGTTTTTCTCCATGAACTTGGAATTTCATTCCATGATAGGGCTATATTGTTAGCATTTATTTGATGCTGATCTCTTAACAATTCTAATTCTAATAACAATTCTATAAGAGTCATGTATTCTATTTTTTTGAAAAAGTGAACTTAAAAATTTTAGCCTATATTGACTCTTCAGATGTTCTAGAATCTCTCAATCCACATGCTGGATGTCACATTCAGTGGTAAAATATGGCCTTTGTGTTCACCTCTTTGAGCTCCTCACAACTGGGTCTTGAAGGAGCATTATCTAGAAACAGAATAGCCTTTTCAGGTAATTTTATTTTTTTTTCTCTGGAAGTACAGAGCAATGATTAGCAGATTATATTGGAGACAATGAATAGTTATTGCAGGACAAGGTGGTGAAAGTAAAGACTGGAAAGGCATGAGACAGGGTGGGCTCTATCCCACTTATGAGAATGGCAAGTTAAATATTAAAATAGGAAGAGAGAATAGAACAGGTGAGCAAGTATAAGTATTTATTTGGAAGCCTTATTTTATTAAGGATTTATTTGGTGGAAGAAGCAAAGAACAAGACAGAAATGAGAATTATTGATTTGCACATTGTCACAGTGCGAACATGCATGATTATATGATATTGCAAACATGCACAATTATCGTGCATGTTCGCACTGTGACAATGTCACTGATAGAAAGATGAGTTCATAAGAATCAGAATGGACTTGACCCAAATGCAGTTTACCCCACCTGCATGTACAGGACAGATTCCAATCATGAATCTGCTTCCCATGTTAATCAGGACAACACACTAGTTGCCACTGCCTACATTCTCCACTGTCCAGGCATGTCTGTATTCATTGCCAGGGTGCTGCACCATTACCATACTGGTTGTGTGCATCTCACTGGCAGGAAACTGAATTCACTGCTATATAAAGTTACCAACTATTCCACTATTGCATCACACAAATATAGTTTATTGTATTACTTGCCCGAATTGTGGGAAATGTTATATCAGTCAAACTGAGTGCAGATTATGCAATCAAGTCTATGAGACTGAGGGGATTATCTTTTGTGCTGAGTTTGCCAATTCAGCCATATCTGAACATAATTGGAGTGAGCAGCACTTCAACTATAATTCACACCTCAATGGTGAAATAATATATCAAACAAATAACCCTCTCCTCTCATGGTTAGAGGCTCTCCATATAGCTGTGGCAGGTTCCACTATTAATCGTAATTCTAGAACCTGCATACATCCTATTATGGAGGTCATTATTTTGCATCAGGGTGGCAGGTGATGAACTAATGTCTGATACGTTGCGACAATGATGCAGAGTCAGACAGTTTATGTCCTCTTCCTATACTTCTTCTCCTTCTCTACCCCTCTTTTTTGCAGACCACGATCTGCAATTAGTTAGTCAGTGCATGTGCAAGGCCACACTTTTGCTATATTTTGACCTGCTTTTGCAAACATCATTAAGTTGACAAAGAGGCACATCACCTTGAAAACTACTTACATCTGAATATTTATTTATTTTATTGCTTTTATTCAGTTATATTTTATCACTTTCCTGTATGATAGTCTATTTTAGGTATACTCATTTTTATTTGTATTAATTTATTTAAATAAACTTCTCTTGTTTATTTGTTCATCAATCAATGCAAGTTAACTAATCAAAATATACTTGGGTGGGGGAAACAGACATTTATGCATGAAACATAATACAACTTCATTTGGACCAACATGAATATTCCTGTGAATAACAATGCCAGATAAATGAAACAATTCCCTGTCAAGTATTGCAGCCAAATGTCTAATCATTTCAAGGGCAGAGAAAGACCTCTGTGGATAAAGTAGAATCTGGGAAGACAGCAAGGATGTGCATAAAGTCAACCTTTTGATACAAGAGAAAAAATATCCCATTGCACTTGGAAAATCCCTTCATTACTGTCTGGGTTTAACAATGTTGACCACTAATGTTCACTTATTTTGCCACATTTCCAATTCCCCCTTAACCTACTGAAGTTTGAAGCCATTTCCACGTAAATATTCATGCTTGTTTCTTATTCTTTTTGTGGTTACTTGGGAAGACATTGATGATTTATTGTAAACTCCACTGACCTGGGGGATCCTGCTGAAGTATAAACAAGAATTTTTTTTTTTTTTTAAATTGTCTTTTACTTTATTATGGCCTGCAAAGAAGTCACTCATTCCTTGGATGAAATGGTTGGGATTAATCCTCCAATGAACAGAAAATGCATTTTCACATCCTAAATTGGTTCTTGATTTTGCCTTTTCACTTGAAGCAGTACGAATCATTTCTTCAACTAAAGAAAACATTTCTTTGAATGTCTTCTCACTACTCAAACTTTTTTTTTCCCAAATGATCAACTCAGCATATTTCCAGCATTCTATTAAATCTAGTTATATTTTCTGCAGTAGTCAAGCTGAAGGCCCACAACCCTGGAAGAGAATGTGAGACCATCTGAAGATTGAGGGGGCTGTGGGACTTTCTATCCTGTGTGGGAAGTCACCTGAATAGTTCCTCAATAAAACAAAAAAAATGTCGTGTAACTGAAATGTTAAATACACCAATGAGCCAAAACATTATGACCACCTACCTAATGATGTTGGTCCTCCATATGCAGCCAAAACAGCTCGTACCCGGTGAGGCATGGACACTACAAGATTTATAAATGTGTCTTGTGGTATCTGGTACCAACACGTAACAAGCAGATCCTTTAACTCCTGTAAGGGCTGTGGTTGAGATGCTGCAGATCAGAGTTGCTGTTCCAACACCAACCACAGATGCTCAATGGGATTGATGTCTGGGGAATTTGAAGGCCAGGGAAATACTTGGAAGTCTTCCTCATGTTCTACGAACCAGTCTAACAATCCGGGTGGTGTGGCACGGTGCATTATCCTGCTGAAAGACGGCACCGCCAGAAGGGAAGACCGTTGCCAAGAAAGGGTGTACCTGGTCAGCAATGATGTTTAGGTACATGGTAGACGTCAGAGCGCCCGGCACATGGATGACTGGACCCAGGGTATCCCAGCAGAACATCACCCAAAGCGTGACACTGTCGTCCCGGCTTGTTTTTGACCCATGGTGCATCCAGGTGCCATCACTTCCCCAGGTAAATGATGCACACGTACCAGGCCATCCACATGATGCAACAGGAAACATCATCAGACCAGACGACCTTCTTCAAATCACTCAAGGTCCAGATTCAATGCTTACGTGCCCATTATAGGCATTGTCGCCGGTGAACCGTGGTTCGCATGGGCAGTCAGAGCGGCCTACAGCTACGCAGCCCCATTTTCGGCAGGATTCTATGTACTGTGTGTTGTGACATTACTCCCATCACTAGCATTTCAATTACTGGCTAGTTGTGCCACAGTCGCCCTTCTTTTGCCATGTACCATCTGGGAGAGCCTTCGCACACCTCAAGCATTGATGAGCCGTGGTCATCCAACACTTCGCCAGCAGTTCATGGGTTCCCCCTCCTCTGACCACTTTCAGTAGGTACTAACCACGGCTGACCGTGAGCATCCCAGCAGCCGTGCCATTTCGGATATGCTCTGACCCAGTCATCTGGCCATTTTACAATTTGGCCTTTGTCAAATTCACTTGTCTGCTGCATTTCCCATCTGAAGAACAAGAGTAACACTGATTAACGGAGCTCAATATCAGGTGTTTTTATACCATGTCCCAACTAGCACACACGCTGCAGTTCACCTGCAATTGCTTCGATTTGCATAACAACTCGCTGGTCATAATGTTTTGGCTCATCGGTGTATATTAATTTGTTGGTTACAAACCCGTGGGGGGAAAGTATATTCATATACTTAAAACACAAATTGTAACTTCAGTAAGAGACTCTTACCCATGGATCTTTGCAATAGCAAAGAATGTCAAAAGTCAGATTTACAAGCATGTATCATAATTATACCAGGCCTATCCGCTTGCAGAACAGTTTCACTCTAACTCAAAATAGTGATTAGCAGACAATCAGCATGAAGCAGTGGGCAAAACTACATCTATCCATCATTTGCCATCACAGAGATCCATGGTAACAGTCTCTTACTGAAGATACCAATTTGTGTTTTAAATGGTATGAATATACTTATCCTTCACCCCCCCCCCTATGGGTTTGCAATCAATTTTGCATGGTAACTACTTCGGAGAGAGATGAAATATATATTAGTTCCAAGTAATTAGTGCGAAGCAAACTATGTACAGTATTTACATATAGCATGCAGTAATTGATAAGCTTGTACTTCCTCTATTTCCAGAATTTTACAACCTTGCAGTACACGTCATGCAATAGCTGATAAAGCTCTACAAAATGCACGCAACATGCCCAATGCAGACCAAAGCATAACTTGGAATTTTGACAGCTATGCTCAAGTATCAGAAATGCAGCTTGATTTTCATAAAAATAATTAAATTACATTCATATAATATTAATTAAATATTATTTTGGATTATAATATTAATTAAATTATAAAGTTGTTAAATCGTTATCCATAGGATGATACATTTTAAGCAGAGACTTTTAGAATAGGGTCCCCCCCCTCCAGACTGCCTCAATCTTAGGGTGTGTATCCCCCCCTTTCCCACGTTTTAAAATAGGAAAACAAGTTCCTGATTTAAAAACAGTGCCGGGGAGGAGATAAACACCCTAACTAACACTAGCCATAGTGGGTTAGGCATGTCAACCACTGCCTTCTTCCTTCTCGCTGCTATTTTGGAAGGGGAACCCTGTTCTAAAGTTTTACCAATTTAGATAATAACAGTTGTAATATTTTTAAAATAACCTAGGAATATGTGTTTTTTTTTTTTTTTTTTTGAGTCATAGGCTCCGTTCGGCACCTATAATGAATCACCAATTGTGGACGAGGCCCCATCCTAGATAGGCTTCTGCGGAAAACCAATAATATCTTACTATTCTGTGCTATCCGCTCATGATTACAGTACCACCATCGGTTTAAAACCAAGAGGTGCATATAACTTGTATGTGTTCTGTGGTTGATGTGTTGTTTTACTAGACTAAAAATCTGAATTTTGGGGAAAAAACATGCTACTTGCCTGAGATCGACTAACTCACAGCCAGGTAGTGAAAAAATCATAATCCTAGTGTCATTAACGAAATGACAACTCTGGTTTTTTTCACACAGTGTGGGGAGGACAGTGAAATCCAACTGTGTTACGCATGAGGGTGCACATACACTGTATCTTCTGCTCTTAACTCATATGTATGCTGACCGGGCCAGCCAGATGGATAAAGTGCCTGCCTGGCAACCCAAAGGTCGTGGGTTCAAATCCTGCCTCGGGCTTGGATCAGTGTAAAATGCAAAATCTTTGGGAGTTGCATTATGGCCACAGAAGCCGATGCACCAACAACTAACAAAAAAAAAAAAAAAAAAAAAACCCCTTCATATGTAGCTTTATTCACAACCTTGTGTAGTAATTATTATCATTATTAGCCACATGGTGCAAGGAAGCCTGAGGCTTATGCTGCACCAGCCAAAATAAATTCCCGAGTTACCCTGAGAGAGAGAGAGAGAGAGAGAGAGTGAGCAAGAGTCAGAAGTAGAAAGGAATCACCAAGAAAGAGAAGAAAGATGATGATATCCAGGCCAGGACCCTGGGTATGCCAAGCCCATACTCATAAGATGAGACCCCCTAATAGGGCACCCCAATAAGCTACTCTTCTGTAAAGAGTATAGCAGACCTTCTGCGAAGTACTCACAGAGTACTTCGCGGAAGGTCTTCGCCTTTGAGAAGATGAGTTATGTGTACCCTTGCAAGGATTTGCTAGTGCTACCCAGAAGGATTGTTAAATCTTAATTTTCATAAGTTATTATTAATAGCCATATGGTGCAAGGAAGCCTGAGGCTTATGCTGCACCAGCAAAAAAAAAAAAAAAAATATATATATATACAGGCATACCTCGGTTAACGTTACCTCTGATAACGAAGCCTCGATATAACGAAGTCCGCAATTTCAAGCCCCATTTAACATAAAAAAATATTCCATTTTTGTTTAATCACATGAAATCTAAACAAACTGAAGAAATTACGGAAACCTTTGGGGCTTCTCGTGGTTGGTTCGAGAAATTTAAAAAACCGGCCAGGATTCATAGTGTAAAATTAACAGGAGAAGCTGCAAGTGCAGATGTTGAAGCTGCAAATAAGTTTCCAGAAAAACTAAAGGAAATAATTAAACGTGAAAATTTTCCACCAAATTTGGTGTTCAATGTTGACGAAAGCGGTTTGTTCTGGAAACGGCTACCAACAAAAAGCTTCATTTCTATTGCAGAAAAATCAGCTGCTGGGTTCAAAGCAGCCAAAGACCGTTTAACGTTACTCTTTGGATCAAATGCCTCTGGCGATTATAAATTAAAATTGTTATTAGTTTACCATTCAGAAAATCCGAGGGCGTTAAAAGGTAACATAAAAATGAATTTACCTGTAATATGGAAAGCAAATAGAAAAGCGTGGGTTACCAAGGAGTTATTTACTGATTGGTTTTTTAACCACTTTTGTCCTGGAGTAAAACGGTATTGTCAAAAAAACAAATTTGAAGAAAAAGCTCTTTTGTTGTTAGACAATGTTCCGGGACATCCTACTGATCTTAACACGTTGGACACATGCATTCCTGTCAAAGTTGTGTTTCTTCCAGCAAACACAACTTCCCTGATTCAACCATTGGATCAGGGAGTAATAGCATCATTTAAAGCTTATTATCTGCGTCGAACTTTAAGCAATTTAACTGAACTAGAGGATAAAGAGGAAATGACAGTTAAAACTTTTTGGAAAAACTACACCATTAAAAACGCAATAGAAAGCATTGATAGTTCTTGGAAAGAAGTCACTAAGAAATGCTTAAATGGAGTTTGGCGCAAAATATGGCCAGAAGTTGTACTAGAAGAAGAAAATAACATCCAAGAATTAGAAATGAAGTTATCCAGATGGCTCAATCAAATAGGTTTCGAAAATGTCGATGAAGAGGATGTTAGAAATTTATTGAATGCAGAAGATGATGGTTTTTCAGTGGAAGATTTAGAAAGCTTTGTTAGCAACGAAGACAAAGATAGTGAAGGCGAAGTTAAAGAAGTACCTGCCGAAAAAGTGTTAACAACCAAAGATTTAAAAAGGTGCTTAAATGATATTGAAAACGTTTTAAATTTTTTTAGTGAAAATGATCCTGACTTAGGAAGAAGTGTTATAGTTAAGCGATCAGTGTTAAATGCAATAACTCCGTATAGGCAATTGTTAAATGAAAGAGGAAAAAAGCATAAACAATCAACTTTAACCTCATATTTTAAAATGTGATTTCACTTTGTATGTAAGTTGACTGTTTATTTAATAAAACTTTTCTTTGTTCGAAAAAAAGCTTTTCATTTTCTTTACGTAGGAACGTATCCCTATTCTGGCCATAGTATTTTTACCTCTGAAAACGAAGTTTCGCTTAACGAAGTAATTTCGTGGAACGCATCCTATTCGTTAATCGAGGTATGCCTGTATATATATATATATATATATGAATTACCCCCGAGAGAGAGAGAGAGAGAGAGAGAGAGAGAGAGAGAGAGAGAGATGAGTAAAAGGGAACCACCAAGAAAGAGAAGAATGCACACCCAGGGGTCCCAGCTTTGGACCCCTGGGTGTGCATTCTTCACAAATTATATACAGCACAATATGGCCTAAGTAGCCGATGCGCTTAAAACCCTACAACCACTAACCATGTAGCCAGATCAGTTTGATCTGATTCTTTTCAGCAGGAGATGGTTAGAAATTCTGACTCCACCTGCTAGATTCACGAACAAGTGCCTATACTGTTTAACAACATAACTGCCCTAACCATTTGGTTTAAGGATTAAGGCATGGGCTAGCAGGGCTCTTGTCCAAAAAAAAAAAAAAAAAAAAAAATTATGATATTAGGGTTCCCCATAAATGATTACATCTACCCAGTGGTGAGCTATAGTGGGCTCGCATGAGCCCATTATTTTTTTTAAAAATATGCGAGCCCATTGTTGAGACGATCATTTATTTTACAAATGAAATCCTAAATGCAGTTATTGAGTATCCAGAGCCAAAACTACAGTTGGGCGAGCGGGGGCCCCATTCCCAGCATTTTCATGGCGCAATCGATCGGTTATGTATTTTAAAATTGCTTCATTTTGATTTAATCAGTTGGACCTCTATTTAACGAACTTCTTTACAGCGAATTTTTTTTTTATTCCACCTTGTGTCTTGCAGTAATAAAGTAAAAATAGTTTCCATTGAACGAAGAAAATTTCCATGTAACGAACGGATTAGGAGAGACAAATTTGTATGCATTGTTCTGACCTCTGACCTTGAGGCAATTTAGATAATTAGAAAGTGCGAATTAAGGGTGAAAGGGATTACCGTTTCACAATGTTAGTGGTGTCCGTAAAACCTATGCAGTCACATACCGAGAAGTCGGGCTAGTCAATATGCTTTCCATAGCCAGTCAGAGGATTAAGAAGATTCTCGACACAGATTATAGCCTCTGGTCAACGTGTGTTGTGGTTCCCCTTTACTCCGACAAATGGACGTTTTTTTGGAGAAGTGAGTAATCCACACCTTCCAGTAAATTTCTCCTGTCTATATTTAGATGGTCACAGTAGCTGAATATCCATGCGATTCCGACATTTTGCACAATATTCAAAGAACTAGTGAGAGTAGCAACGTATGGGGGGGTGGAGATTGAGGCAATAATTAAAAAAGAAAACTATATCACCAATCTCCAAAAAACTAGTGCGAATTAAGGATGATTGCTAAAGAACTTGATGTGGAAACTATAAAGATCGGTCGTGTGTTCAGGCAACGATGAGCAGCTTTTAGCTTGCGGACAACAATTGTGGGTTGGAGGAATCATCCCGCTTTGTGCAAACATTTTGAATCTGAAGTTAAATATTCCGGATTATTAAATCGACTTTTAAATTTTTAATTTAACAATTTAGCAGTAATGATCGACACCCTGCAGGAGTTCTCTTACCTTTCAGAAGCTTTACAGAATCAATGGTAAAAGCATATACTGTAAATTAATTATTCGAACTATCAGTGCTATTGCTAATTTGAAAAATTCTGAAGGAAATATTGAGAACATGTTGAAGTGGAAAAAACTTGAAGGAATCAAAATCGAAAGTAAAAAAAATTACCTCATGACACGTTATTAAATGCATTGTGTTGGCCTTAAAGGATAAGTTATTAATGCAACAGGGCAATTTTAAATTAAATAAAGAAAATAACGATACAATTGAAAGAAATTTTAAACATATACTACCCGAAATCGTGGAATGTGAAAGAAATTTGTCTCTGTGGCAAGAGGGTGAAAACCGAATAAGAAATTTAAGTTTTCTGATAAAATATAAAATAAAAATTAATGATTTTAGAGATTTTGTCGAAGACAGTTTATCTTTAAAATAGAGTGAAATTACCTTTTCAATTAAGAAAGCCAGAAAATATCTTTGAAACCATTGCGATTAGCAGTGCTGAAGCTGAGCAAGTTTTCAGCGTAATGAATAATATTGAGTGAATGAATAATGTTGACAATTAAACACTTTGCAGATTATGACATCTAAATGGAAAACCATTGCTTCTATTTGATCCGGATTGTTACATTAAATCATTCCTCTGTAATCATCACTCAGCTATTGAGCAAAGCAGAAGATCGACAACAAATATTAATAACGTAAATTCTACGTGGCAATTTTTAGAATAAATTTTTCTTGAATATCTGTGAAATAATTTTTTCATGTAATCTCTGATTTTTATGTACTTTTTCTAGTGTTTGTTTTTTGATGTAATATTTGTTTTTATATTGTGGAATGTTTTGCGATAGTTTTTATGTTATTTGTGATATGGGAAATATTTCGTGTTATTTTTTATTCGCAATATTAAAATTTTATCATGAAAAAAAAAAAAAAAAAAAAGTATCCATCAGTGGCGTAGCTACCATGTAGGCAGGCAAGGCAATTGCCTCCGGGCCCTTTAGGGGATAGGCGTCTGGCTGTCTCCTGTTTTTGCAATTTTCATTAATTAAGTAGGGGCCCGAACATGTTCTTTGCCTCCGGGCCCGAAAAAGGGTAGCTACGCTACTGGTATTCATTATATTTCCCTAGTTGTTAAAAAAAAGAAAAAAAAAAAGACTAATAAGAAAGTTGCGCATGTGTCGAGCACGCGCAGTAGATGGTTTATGCGAAACATCCTTCGCGTTTCTTTTAGGTATTTTGATTTGTATATATCGATTACGAAACAAGAGCTTTTTTTGGTGAATATTTTATTGATCATTCACAGGTTTTCATAATTTCTGGAAGACAAGATACAATGGATTTATGATAACTAAAGTAAGAGATGTATACTTGCGAGTGCAATGTATCTAAATAGCTCTGAAAAATAGCACCGATTGATGTACCGATCTTGTAGTTGAAGCGACATATGCAGCCGTTAGGGGAACCTAACAATGGAATGTAACGAAAATGCGAGAAGGAAAAAAAAAAAAAAAAAAAAAAAAGAAGAAATTGACAAATATTTGTATTGTTGCAATCATGCTGCAGTAGTAACTTCAGGAAGCATGATTGCGACGTCATAGTATTCAAAAATTCTGAAAAGTTAGAACTCCAGACACTGTAGCATCCAGTTATCATCGTAAGGCGAAGCATGACTGGTACCAACTGATGATGTTACAAACAGCAAATTCAAAATGGGAAGCATTCAAAGAATTTATCTTGGAAGCTACTAGGCTTTACATACCAACTAAGAAATATTGGTCAATGTTTAGGCCTAAATGGATATCAGATGAACTAATGAGACATATGGCAGAGAAGAAAAATGCATGGGATACATATAAATTAATGGGTGACATGGAAGCCTATGATAGATATAAGCTGGTCTGTAACCAAGTCACAAAGGAGATTAGGCAGGCAAAGGCAGACTATGAGAAATCCTTTACAAAGCATGCAAAGAAAAACAGAAAAGAGTTCTTTACCTATGTAAACTCTAGAATGAAAGGGATGAATCAGATTGGATATTGATGGTTTAACTGTTGATGATCCTACTCAGGTGGCTAACAAATTAAACGAGTATTTTGCATCTACATTCACACATGAGTTATTCAGGAAGGAGAATACCAGAGGTGAAGTAAACTCTGGCAGTGAGCTAGATGATTTTGTAATAACTGAGAGGGAAGTGGAGGAGAAATTGTTGAGGATAAACATAAAAAAGGCACCCGGGGTGGATGGGATCTATCCAGTTATATCATAACTGATATAACTGGATAGGCAGCAAAGGACGTAAGCAAACCCTTAGCCATAATTATGAGAGCTTCTTTGGACTCGAGGAGGTACCCATAGACTGGAGATGTGGAAATGTGACCCCAATTCACAAAGGAGGATCAAAGGCTGACACAAGTAATTATAGACCCTTAGTGAGTTTAACTTCTGTTCCAGGAAAATTAATCGAGGTACTGGTTAAAGATGCGCTGCAGGATCATCTAGACAAAACTTCAGTTGTAGCTCTGACACAGCATGGTTTTGTTAAGGGAAAGTCTTGCCTGACCAATTTGATTGGATTCTATGATGCAATCACAAAAGAACTGGATGCAGGGAATAACTTTGATATTATATATTTGGATCATAGAAAGGCTTTTGATACTGTTGCACATGGAAGACTGCTGCACAAATTGGAGCAGTGAGGCATTGGAGGCAAATTGCTGCTATGGATAAAGGGATGGTTGAGGGGGAGAAGACAGAGTGGTAATCAATGGATACTGCTCATCGTGGACTAATGTTATTAGTGGAGTCCCTCAGGGTTCAGTGTTGGGTCCATTGTTGTTTTCTGTATTTATAAATGTTGATGATGTTATATCAAGCTTAATGTCCAAGTTTGCAGATACAAAGGTTGGCAGGGTTATTAAGGACACTACTGACAGTATGCTGCTGCAACAGGATCTGGAAAGGTTGAGCAGATGGGCTGAGAGGTGGCAAATGAAGTTTAACATTGACAAATGTTAAGTACTACATATGGGAAACAGTAACCCCAGAGCAACGTATCAACAAACATGAAGTTTCCTGAGCAGTGCAGACGGACTGCAAGGGTAGCTCATGGTGTCTTGTCAATGATATACAGGAATTTTTCTAGCAGGGATAAGGAAGTGATTATTCCCTTGTATAAGGCAATGGTCAGGCCACACCTTGAGTACTGTATACTGGTCTGGGGGCCTCATTTCAAGAAGGATGTAGAGCTGCTGGAACGAGTACAGAGAAGGGCAACAAGATTAGTGAATGGAACCAAGGGTTGCTCTTACGAAGAAAGACTTAAGTTTTGCAAATTACAGTGTCCGGAGACTATGCACCGGCAAGGTATATAAAGCCTTGAATGCTTTGAGCATGCTCAATGCCGATAGGATTCTTCCTCTTTCTCAGAATAATCACCTGAGAGAGCATAAATTCCAGTTGAGGAAAGACAGATGTAGGATAGATGTGCAGAAATTTGCCTTTAGCCAGCGGGTAGTTGGTTGGTGGAACAGACTTCCATCCCTTGTTGTGGAAGTTGATAGCCTAAATAAATTTAAGGCTCAGCTGGACAGGTATTTTGAACAAACAGAGGGGTGAAATGGGAGTGGATTTTTTTTTTTTTTTTTTTGTCTGATGGTGCATAAGCTTGCTTTCTTGCATCATATGCCTCTACTAATGCCGACCAGGTTTTTAATTTTTTTTTTTCCTTTTAGATAGGCCTAGGAATGTTTTACACATTCACTTATACGCATGGTTAAGGGGGTAAATAAGTTGCATCTGTCCACCCAGTAGCAGATTAAGGTCGATTGAGGCCCCGAGCACAGAAGAAAATATTGGGCCCCTTAAAAAAAAAAAAAGAGAGACAGGGAAAATAAAAATACATGTTAACCATTTTTTAAAATAAATAAAAAATATTATGTACTATGAATGTTTTATTTCCAATAAAATTTGAATATAATATATGTATAATATAATTAATAATAGCATAATAATAATCACAAAGTTTTGAACTAGTAGTTGAACATATTAGTTCAACTAATTTGTTGGGGTTTTGCGTGAGACTTTCAGAAGTCGGGGCCCAGGGCGCGCCCGGTGCGCCCGCCGTTAAATCCGCCTCTGTGTCCATCCCCTCTCCCCCCTAAATCCGCCCCTGACTGTAGATATCATACCGGTTACGAAAAATGCGTCACGCGCTGTAATCACACTACTAGTAGTGCGAGCGTGTGAAGCGCCTCTAGTGGAAGCCGCCGATGACGTCATTTCCGTGACCGATCAAATTCACTCGGTAGAAAGTCGGAAAAACTGCGAGCCCATTGTTAAAATATCCACAGCTCACCACTATCTACCCATATATTTATTTTGACTGTAAATTGCGTGTGTTCTCTGGTCGATTTGCCTGTTAGCTGGACAAAAAAAATCCCAGTTTCTGGGAAAAAATCCTTGCTATCTACATCTGAGACCGACTAACTCAGCCACGGAGTGAAAAAAGCCCAAAAGTTCCTCACATCATCGACGGGATTCGAACCCGGACCTTTTCCACCCGGTTTAAGGGGTGCCAAATTTTACAAATCATGAAAACAATAATATATATATAAGCCCGTGACTGCTGAATACGGTGCTGTTTCTTGTATTCTGTCTATCTCGTGAACTCCTCTGATCATTTGGTCGTCCCGGAGTATAAACAGAAAATTTATTTATTTATAATCTCCTTAGTAAAGGGACGCCGAAACTAATTTGTTGGGGTTTTGCGTGAGACTTTCAGAAGTCGGGGCCCAGGGCGCGCCCGGTGCGCCCGCCGTTAAATCCGCCTCTGTGTCCATCCCCTCTCCCCCCTAAATCCGCCCCTGACTGTAGATATCATACCGGTTACGAAAAATGCGTCACGCGCTGTAATCACACTACTAGTAGTGCGAGCGTGTGAAGCGCCTCTAGTGGAAGCCGCCGATGACGTCATTTCCGTGACCGATCAAATTCACTCGGTAGAAAGTCGGAAAAACTGCGAGCCCATTGTTAAAATATCCACAGCTCACCACTATCTACCCATATATTTATTTTGACTGTAAATTGCGTGTGTTCTCTGGTCGATTTGCCTGTTAGCTGGACAAAAAAAATCCCAGTTTCTGGGAAAAAATCCTTGCTATCTACATCTGAGACCGACTAACTCAGCCACGGAGTGAAAAAAGCCCAAAAGTTCCTCACATCATCGACGGGATTCGAACCCGGACCTTTTCCACCCGGTTTAAGGGGTGCCAAATTTTACAAATCATGAAAACAATAATATATATATAAGCCCGTGACTGCTGAATACGGTGCTGTTTCTTGTATTCTGTCTATCTCGTGAACTCCTCTGATCATTTGGTCGTCCCGGAGTATAAACAGAAAATTTATTTATTTATAATCTCCTTAGTAAAGGGACGCCGAAAAATCTTTCTGCCCGGGGCGTGAAAATACCTTGGTTCGGCACTGCCTTTGTATCGCCCTGTAGTACCACACTAATTACACTGGTCGGCATAAATTTCCTCCCTGAAATAATTTCGACTGATTCTTATAGAAAATGAGTTCAAAAACTCAGATATGTGCTTAAAAAGTTCTAATCAACCTCAGTTTCCAAATATCGTAGGTTAATTACAGAAAACCAAGACTGTCGTTAAAGCTTCATTTCCTACATTCCCATTTTTTTTCCTGAAAACTTGGGAGCAGTCTAATGAACACTGAAAGACCGCCGTAGCCGAGTGGTCATGCGAGCGGGTGCTAAGTACACGTGCCTTGAGTGACCGAGGTTCAAGCTCGTGACTGCTAAATACGGTGCTGTTTCTTGTATTCTGTCCACCTTGTGAACTCCTCTGACCGTTTGGTCGTCCCGGAGTATAAACAGAAAATTTATTTCACCAAGATGGTGAAATAAATTTTCAAATGGAAAAAAGATACCAGGGAAAATGGAGCTCAAATATGTTGGCAGACTACTGTTGGAATCTCATACGGGAGACACCAATGGACGATTATAAGAGCCAAAAGATAAACATTTTCATAAAATAAGGTTAATAGACCCATTGTTCAATATTTAGTACTGTATGTAATATTTTCTTAAAATACGTGAATTTTTTTTATTAGAAACTTTTACTTTATTCTCTTCTCCCTTAATTTTTTTTAAAATATGAAAAAAGAAAAAATAATTACTGCTATCCCCACACTAGGCTAAAAAAAAATTCCGAAAAAAGCAAGGGTTCGAATCCAGTCAATGGCTGAGTAGTCGGCATCAAGGGAGGGGAGGACAGCGAAAGTTTTTTCCTTCCGGAAACTCTGGTTTTTCATCCAACAAAACAGGCAGACCAACAAAACACACCCAATTTAAGGACATGATAGTGAGTGAACGAGTTTATTCGCGATTAATCATGATACGATTTTTTTTTTTTTTTTTTTTTGTTTATGCCAGTCTGATAGTTCTGCTATTGATCAGAATGAATGAATGATATGCTGTGTGTTGGTTATGAAGTCTAGGTGCTCAACTTCCAAATGGCAAATAGTTCTACAAAAAACTTCCTAAATCCTCAACACCTATTGCTTTGCTCGACTTTCAGCCAACGGTGGATACTGTATTCGATTATAGTTAGCATTGATGTGGACAGCACGACTTTGTTTAATATCTAGACTGCCAGAAAATTTCTTCGACACTGATTAAAGTTACTGTCACATTGAACATGTACAACGGGTCTATCTCAATAAATATTATTATATTATAATTCATTTTATCAATAAGACCGACCAGAAAGTAGTATACATATATACTTATTACTAGCCATACGGTGCAAGGAAGCCTGAGGCTTATGCTGCACCAGCCAAAAAGAATTCTCGAGTTACCCTGAGAGAGAGAAGAATGATGATATTCAGCTCAGGACCCTGGTTGCCAAAGCCCATACTCACCAGATTTAAGTCCCTGAGGTATTATATATACACTGCATGTTGTTTTCCTATTTACATTGTTTTTTTGTAAATAAACTATGATGACCCATTTCCAGATGTAGCCTAATTGCCTTTACACAATTGGGTAATCACCTTTTGTCTCTGTATATCATTGACAGAATCCCTACCAGCTGTTCTAGCAGCCTATTTGCACATTCTTTCTTTTGAAAGTCTTTCACTTTGCCATGCATTCTTCAATTGAATTGAAGATTCGCTCAGTCATGATATTAGAGTAGTGTTTTATGTTTGGGTTGGGGGCGGCAACAGTGGTTTCCCACAAATGTGGAATTGATAAAATTAATTTGTTAAATTTTACCAAATTAACTGATGATGTAACAATCAGTAATAGGCTGAAGGCGGGATTTTCGCTGTCCGCTTAACATAAGAAGGAAGGTGGAATTTTCCTTTGTAAATTGGGATTATCCAACTCAAATAGAGAATAGTGCACAATGTTTACGTGTACTGCATAAACCTTTGACAAAAATGGATATACTGTATAACAGTCCCAAAGTATGCGCCACTGACACCCCCTAATTCATACCTATGTTCGTGAAGGTTTTCCATTTTATGATGGCAGCCTGAGACGCCTGAAAGAGAAAGTGAAGGAACGGAAAGCAGAGGGTCGCCGTCAGAACAGATGCTCAATATTGTCTAATTCTCAGTATCATCTAATTCCGTACTTGAACTACATGATAAATTAATAATACTGAAATAACTTATTAAAATGCTTTTTATTCTTAATAAATTTCCATATATCGTAATTTATTTTTATTTTACTGTATTTTTAATAAAGGTTTTATTTTGTACTTTTACATTTCGTCTGTAGCGAAAATATCTGTTTCAGCATGCTTATTCCCGAGGCACACGATCTTTTTGCTAATACGTATTTAAAGTTTATTTTATATTACATGATTAGCAGCGAGTTGAGGTAATAATAAAGAAGCCATACAGTCTTCAATGGCACAAAAACACCGTATGATCCAGTCATATAACGTCTTCGTTCCATTGGTTAGTTAGTTAGTTATTTGGTTTTTAGGAGCATTAGCAACTAAGGCCATATTGCTCCGGGATATGCGGTGGTCATTCCTTGACCTTTCCGCATCCTCCGTATTTGGTGGTGACGGGCTCGAACCCCGGTCTAATCAAGAAGCGTGTACTACGCACTGCTGCTCCTTCCCACCTGGCTACGGAGGCGCCGTTCCATTGGATCATAAAATATTATTCAGACATGCTTGGCATCTGCACACAAACTGAAAGAAGCACATCCAGAATGATTTCTTTAAAAATACCCATATTTAGATATCAGAACAAGACCTATTTAACACACAAATGAACATTTCCATTAATTGCGTACCTTAAAAGGTAAATGCAAATGAGGTGATACAACTTTTATTCACTTGTGAGTTTGATTATGTTACACTAAACGGTAGTTTTTCGCTGTATGAACAGTATAATCTTGTTTGCATATACAGAATTTGACAAATAAGATAACAATCAATTTAAATTTTTCATTTGCAGAAGGAATCCCCATAAACTCAAGCCGTTACTGGGTGTTCATCCTTCCCCCCCCCCCCACCACCACCGAAAGTGTAATTGGTACATACACTATGGTCGTTATTATTGGACAAAAAAACATAAAATCCAAGTTAGTGGGAAGAGACCAATACAATCTGTAGCCCGCTGAGAGACCAGCAAGATGTAATTTTAATCATAATCAACAAATGTAACTTTCAATTCCAACACCCGCCCTCCTTAAAGATGGACTGAACTTGTTCTTAATGATTTAGCATGATAGCACTGCAGTTAACTCTTCAGATCTCACCTCAGTCGAACGTTCGTCGGTTGACTAGTTCTATTTTTCAGTTCACTGACTACTTTTAGTTGCGTAGTGTGCCAGTTTATGTGGTTTTTTATGACATATCATTACAAGGGTGTGTATTTATAAGACAGTTTGCATGAACGTTTGTGTGCGCCTCCCCTATGTATATTTGTGACATTCAGCAATCATTATGATAGACCACCTCACTCTTATCACCTTTACAAATTCTTATGCGGAGGTCCAGCATGTTATGAAGTAGGTGTTTGTACTTAAATGAGTAGGCAATACGATAAGTAAAAATAATGTAGATACATTGGAACTTCATATTTCCTACACTGTATGTTATTGTTACTATTTGCAACATATGGAATCATTCATTTCAGTGATAGTTTAAAATATAGTATAGTATATATTTAGTTTTTAAGGACATCATTAGATATACTGAAGGCGCATAGCACTATATTAGAAAATTCATATTAGAAAATACTGGACAGTTGCCACACCAATACCAGAAGTACGATTCGAACCCGCGACCTTTATTTTTTTAGATAAGTCACCGGACGAATCGGGCTATACGAGTTCACATTTTGGCCTAATGCTGTTGGCTATAGTTCTGCGGAGGTTATAAGGATCAGAGTTACTATATTATCCAATAATAATGTTTAAATTTTGCTTCCGACAACATTTTCAATATTTTTAATTATTTAAATATGATTCCTAGTTTAATTCTTATTCACAAACTTCTTTCCATCCCTTCATCTTCCCCAGTCAGCTAACGGGAACTGTCATTGTTCGCAAATTATTTTTTCATATATGAAGTTCAAATTGGGCATTGTATTTCTCAATTATTAAAATGTTATTTTTGAATTTATTCTTCCATTGTTTTTGAAAAATATTTCGGCATGGTAAACAAAGCGTTCTACTCTGATCTGCCTTGGCACGAAATACTAGATTTCGTTATACAGACCTTCATGCCCCTATCTCCCCCACAAAAATCTAGAGACTTTCAGGACAACTACAGGCCAGATGTAGATAGTTGTTTGCAGGATATTCGAAGAGTTCTCCTTCCTCCAAAAAATGTGACCGTGTTGTAAGAAAATTTTGATTATAATAATTATTTTCAATATCACAGATTTCGAAAATATCAAAACTTTACCTCGCTAACAATCGTAGATTTGTAGAAACTATCATCGTACTCCCATTCCGAGCATATGATTCGATTAGTTCCATTAAACGAGCTTTCATTTTTACCTTGAATTGCAAATTCAAACACCTCACACTGACTAGGGCGAACTTTATCTCCAATAGTCTCTTTTGGGAGGCTCCAGTTCTTCCACTCTTCCACTGTTGTTGTGTTCCTAACATCCGCAGGTCGCGCACACCAATGGTCGACATCAGGAGCTAAAAAAGCCATCGCCAGATTATGCCATGCTGAAAATATGCTTGTAACGAACGCGAAGATAAAAACCATTCTTTGCCACCTTCCATATCTCCCGTACACGTCGGAGATATCACTATCAGAGGATGGCGATTTTGGAACGTCTCCCATGGTCATACAGGATGTCTTTCCCTTGATTCTAAAGATTTCTGAAATAGTGGGAAAAATATTAGCATTAGTTGATATAAGTATAAAATTATTATATATTTGATTCTCTTTATTAAATAATGGCATTAACTAATGTCAATGTTTAGTAAATAATTTTTATTATAATATTTAATGCCTGATAGTATTAAATTCATATTAAATATAATAAATTCCATAATGAGAAAATACTATTAGACTACTGAAGATTGAGAAAATCTTGCATTTTCGCATAAATTATTTCTCATTTATTTTCATTAAATTATTCTTCAGCACTGCTATTTCTTTTCCATCTTGTTCTAAACTACGTAGCTCAGATTCCCCACCCTTAACATCGCTCATCCACAGTAACAATACATCTGTTTACTGCCTCACCAAATGAATGACGCCACCAACTTTACCAACTCCTCTTAAGAAGAGAGCAGCTGTGATATGCGCAAAGCGGTTCAATACGTAATTAAAAACAATTTGTATAATACTTCGTTAAAACAAACTATTTCCAATGATTTGCTTTCTGATGAGATAGACCTCCGTGACAGCATAGCCAGTTCGCGACTTTTCACTTGTTTGAAGAGGTGCGAGTTCTAATCCCATCAGACTGAAAGGAATTCGCAAGGCCTCTTCAGTGATGTAGTTAATTGGTCACAGTTAGAAGGGTTTCCTCCTCGGCTGCTCCGAGTTTTTCATTCCGTGCAACATGAAAATTCGTCCGTGAATACACATTTGTACAAACATAACACACCTGGAACAATATGGCCGAAAATCATGTGTGTTGTGATTTTTTATTTATTTTTATTATTTACGAATTCCCAAACAGGAAAGTTATTAGAACCAATAGTACTTGGTACCGTGTATGAGCTGAAAGGACGGAAGATACTTGTTCACATTAGTAGAAAACAGAAACAGAAGGAATAAATGAGGTAGAGAAAAAGTTGGTTCCGTGAGTTTGGAGGCTGACAGTTAATGGATGCTAACTGGTTTAGAAAACAGTAGGGAAATTAGACGCTAATTCAGAAGGACAGTGCCCATGGAAATATCTACCGAAGAGGGCATGCAGCAGAAAAAAAGTCTAAGAAAGAGTGGAGAGAATCGGTAAACAATAGGTCATTAATTAACATAACTGTCCACTTTTGAATGAAATCTAGAAGCTTGAGAGAGGGCTTGGGGAAACTACCGCAGATTTGGGAACGATATCACATGCCAGAATCGATTTTAAATTTGTACGAAGTCGCTAGTCGTTTGTAAGAAAAGTAACGCAGAAAATGAAAGAAAAAACCAATTTTTTTGATGCAGAGGAAGTAATATTTGTGATGTGCTTATACCAAGAGAGATTAGAAGTCGGGGTAATCCCTTGTCTAGAAATCAGTGTCATTGATGATGAGCACAATAGCAACTTTTTTTTTGTAAGAAATAAGATTGGATCGAGTTTTCAAAAGAATGAGGTTAACTGCGCCCCATTTGGAGAATAACGTGGAGATCAGCATTTAAGAAATTTGGTGGACATTTGAGACTTTGTCCTGCACAAACAGTTTCTCAAACTAGAAGGTGGAATGCAGCGTGCTTTGATCAACAGAACTGTTGATAAGATTTCTAGTCAGTAGAGGAAGGTCACATCTACAAATAGGAAAAGAATGGAGAAGGAAATTAACCTTAGAAACACAAGCATTAATGGAGAAATTAGAAGAAAGCATCACATATCATGAGCGTTCAGAGAGAAAACTAGATATCCAATTGCAAAAAAAGCAGTGACAGGCCATAAGATGGGAGCTTGTTTGGCTCACCTTTATGCCATACCCGACCAAAAGCCTGAAAAATGTCAAGAGAACTATTTGAGTTTTTGTTTTTTTTTCCCATTAGATTTGTCCAAAGATGAATAACACCAAAACATCAGTGGATCAACACTAACGAATCCGTATTGGTAACAATCGATCAGATGGAAGGTTTCGAGATAGTTTAAGAGCTGGCAGTTGATGCATTTCTCCATAATTTGGAAAGAGTAGAGATAGGCGCAATGGGGCTCTAATTGGAAGGCAGGGATTTGTCGACCATTTTAAGAAGTGGATGGATATGAGCAAATTTCCAGACAGAAGAAAAAACACCAGTGAATAAGAAAGCGTAAAAATGCTACACAGAACAGGAACAAGCTCAGAAGCACAGGTTTGAAAACAAATTGAGAAATGCAATCAGAACCGCAGTTTTATTGCCATCAGGATTGTTTTGAACTTTTCTAATATTCTACGGTCTGAAGTCGACAGGAGGCATTGAGCGGAGTGTAGTGGGAATGGTAGAAAGTGGATTTCCAAGATCGTCCATAAAAAGAGTTAGAATAAAAATAAATGTCTAGTAAGTCTGCTTTGTCTTTAGCCGAGAATACAATAGAACCAGAAGGTTGTAACAGTCGTGCTAATTATTCATTGATAGAAGTTGCAGCCAATAGCTTTGGCAAGAGACCAGACTGCTCGACCACCATTTGGACAAGACGCAAGTTTTCTGCTCATAGCCTGGTCAAAATCGAACTTGGATTGATTAATAACCATTTTATAATTGTTGGGAGCTTTAGTTGAGGCAGAAATTACAATTGCAATATGAAATATTGCAATATGAAACATTATGTCAAATAGGCTTAACACATTTATTGGAAAACCAAGTTATAAGAAGTTATGGTGGAATGGATTTCATTCCTACAAGAATAATTTTACTGACACGACCAGAGCAAACATTGGCACTAAAAGATTTAAAATAGTAATCCAACCAGGGAAATGAACAGAAATCATGTATATTTCTGTATGAGTAAGGCAGTTAACTGTTCTCAGGGGGGGGAAAGAATAGGGGGTTACCGCATGAGTTATTCTGAATTTGTCAGTCCACACAACACAACACAAAGGACAAAATACACCGTTGCAATATGGCCTAAGATGCTGCTGCGCCGTGAATTTTGGAAGGAGAAAAAGAATAAAAGCAAGTAAACAAACGTTTGATCATCAATAATCATTTGTCTTAAGGACCAGTTTAAAACAGGTTATTCAATTCTCTTATTTCACAGTAATATCATTATGTAATAATATAACATCATTACATAATATTATATTATGTTATAATATAATAGTAATATCAAAATGCAAATGCTATATACATCAAGCTCCGATCATGCGTTTAGGAACAATAGTTAGTTCAACCCTTTTCAAAAGCTACGTGGTAAACGCCTGAGTTCGATGCCCAGTTGAGACGGGAAATAGTTATGGGGAGATTTTCGCACAGGGATCGAGATCTGCATGGTTTTTCTCCCCCGAAACAGACTATAGATTTTACAGACAAAATATATTAGCATTTCATGGCCTTAGTTGTAGTCCCAATAGTTGTTAGTCCTCTTATGTAGGTAAAATGGGAGACTAATAGAGGTTCACTATGTTTAATATAAACTCATGGGCAAAAGTTAAGATAAAGTAATATCGAAGAAATTGTTATAGCAGTGCAGTACATTTTATGTTAAGTCTCACAACTGAGCTTACAAGACCTCTCAGTCGTCTATATTTAAGCATTGTTCTTGTAGTAAAGTAGGTCTTTGCTTATGGAATCAAAGATGAATGGATAAGACCTTTCAGCAGCATTGATCTTCTGCTACTAGTTGCCTCAGTGAAATACCACAATATTAAGCAGCACTTCCTAAAACAGAGGTGAAGTTCTACTTATTTATAATCTGGTGCACTTCTCCATACAGCCATTTTGGTGTTTATTAGCACCTCATGGCGAAAAGTCAGACATATCTATCAGTGTAGCATCTGAAGAAACAGAAAGGCCATCTTGAGGATGGCGCCACATTACAAATAAGTAGCACTTACAAAGAAAGATATGATACTTATTTGTAGTGTAGTGTAGCACTTGGGCAACTTGTCTTAATTGCTTCACAACATAAGAATCAAACAGCAGCTTATCCTTCCTTATATATTCATGTCCGTGTATAAAAAATTTGCTGTAGGCTTATTGTAGAAACAATCATATCATAATGAAAGAGTGAACTATGGATAAAATATGCCATGTCTTAAATACGCAAACTAGTGTATCTGAAAATCAGCATCTAGCAGGTCGAACATCTCAATAGAAACAACTACCCCTGGCAGCAAGGCAATGATTATGAGGGAGTCATGCTGTTGATTAAGAGTAATTGGTAGTATTGATGCCCATTCCTGCAGGAGGCAGTTCGCTTACGGTTCTGAAGATCTAAATTTGCTCATAAGTTTTTAGATCCCCAAAAAACGAGTGGTCACGCCTTTGAGTGACCGTGGTTCAAGACTACGTGACTACTAAATATGGTAATATCCCTCTGTTCTCTATCTTATGACCTTCTCTGATGTTATGTTTTCGTGCTGGAGTATAAACAAAACTAAAATTTAATAAAACAAAGTCCTGAATGTAGCTGTAATTTTAGTAAGGAATGGGAACTAAACAGCGATATAAAAACGATTGGGAAGAAAAGAACGAAATGAGTAGGCGCATTATGCATTGCTATGTTCATATGTATTATTAGAAGCTCACTGAAGCAGAAAGGATACCTCACTTCAGTGAGTTTTTAATAATACAACCATATTTTTGAAAAAAGAAAATAAAAGTGGGATATGAAATGTATTAATTTACTAGATCATGAAGTGTGGGTGAGAGAGAGACAAGAAATTACCATTAATAAATCCTGATATAGGGTTCCCCAATCTCAGAGAAATTTAAAAGGATGAAATGAAAAAGGCAGGAACTGAACATTCATCAAAATGGAATAGCACTCTACTGATGGAAAAGAAACGCGATGGAAATTTTAGAACAGTGTTAAACTAGCAGAAGGTCAACTTGGTGACGCGTCAGATCGATTTTCCATTACCTGGCATTAGTTAATTACTGTGCAGTTTGAAAGGAGCTAAATTTATATCAAAATTAATATGCACTAGGGGTATTTTTCAGATCTCTTTAAAGAAAGCCCTCGTGGTTGAACAATTGGTAGAATTGCCGTATCCTCCCCACACTGGGTGGAAAAGGCCAGATTTAGGTGTGCTCATAAAAGTGATTTTGCAGTTAAATGTTGCTCTAATTTGGCATTGGTGGCAAGTCTTACAATACTACCTTACGTCTCCATCCATACTCTTCCTTCTCTCTCTCCCCAAAGTGGGATCTTCCCTTTTTGCTGACTTGCTATCCCTTTTCTTCCAGATAATATTACTATACCTAGTTGTGGACACAGAATCTGCTTGCTTCCCAAATACAGTAAACCCTCGGTAATCTATATTAATTGGAGGTGAGGTCATCCGGATTAAACGCGATAATCCGGATTAGTGAAGCAAAAGATAGCCTTAAAAGAACAAAATCTTAGAACACAAATAAATGGAAAATTTAATAAATAAAATATGTAGTGCTGATGAAAATAAAAAAAAAAATATCACTGTACAGCCTTTATTTAAAAACTATAAAAAGACAATACATTTATGTATTAGTAGATAGATAAATGTACATTATTGTTACTTTTCCACACAACTAAGCGTATTGTCTTTTTATCAGGTGGTGCTGCCGTCGCACGTCAACCTTACTTGATCGTTGCTGTTAATACCTCTTAAATACAGCTTCTTTCAGTAACACTTATTTTGGCTTTTTTAATGTCTGTCTATTTGATACACTGCTATTATCACTTCCCACATCGAATTTCAAAGATGACTTTTTATATATTCTTGTTTTTTTTAATATCTGATACAGTCTATTGACCAATACCAAAAATTCTTCAGAATTTTTTTTCCAGAAAACCCCATTTTCAAGCTGTTCTATCACTTTGAGCTTGTTAATGATAGTTAAAGTAACATTCTTTTTATTCTATTTCTCAATTTTTTAGAACCCCTAATTATATAAAATATGTTAACTTATGTACATATATACGTATTAAGAAGTACGCAAGTGAAGCGATAAGCAATAACATCCGTCCGACTCAGAGTCGGCAACGATACTGAACAACACACAAGACAATGATGTATGGTCCATCTCTCTCTGCGCAGTCAGAGTGACTCATCTGCCTTCCTAAATCACGTGTCTTTCAAAGTACTCAACTGTGAACACAATTTTTCATATTCCGATTATCCGACATCCGGATTAACGAGCGTTTACTGTATCCCAATTGAATTATTATCACCTCTAGGCTCATATTTATGTAGTATTTGGCCCTACTGTGTTCTTTTTCAATTGATATGCATTTCACTTCTGGATCGAATTCCTGTATTTATAGGTTCCATTTTATCAGCTATTTTTTAATTTAACTATTTTTATTTTCTTGTAAATTTTTAACGTTATTTTTTTATCATTTATATTTTAAGAGTAGAATACCAAGTACATGTTTTCCTATCATAGAAAAAATATTTAAATTTTCTGAGGAAAATAAAATAGAAAGTGCTTGTCGTTCGATGGTGGAATAATCTTTTAATGAATACTTAAGGACTTTTGCCTTCGTCACTTTCCTCTTATAAAATACCCAATTTGACCAATTCTCAGCCAGCCTTCTCACTAATAGGAAATGATCCCAAATTTCCTCTGATCTAAAACCCGATACTGATGAAGTAAAATACCAAGACTTAGTCATTTAATGAAGATACCATAGAAAATTTTCAGATAGCTAGGCTACCCGAGCGAGAAGACTGTAGAGATTCTCAATATTAGTAGGGAACCAGTCTTTCCAAGGAGAAGATTGGCGTTGCTCCAGAATACTGGCAAAAGAAAGGATAGAGGGAACGAATATTCCCGGGGGCTATGTCCAGAATTTTGAAAAGGTTATTCCAAGTGAACAATAAAATAAAGTTAATCAGACATCCGTATACGAAAAAAATAGAAAGCTGAATTGGATAAGACCCTATTTCATATGAGAAGATATTTTTGCAAGACATGTCTCGCAGAGAAAATTCCAATACCAAATTTGGGTCTATCACCGCACACTTAGAGAAGAAAGTCTCTGATAGGAAGCAATCGTTAACAAAAAAAAAAAAAAATTAGAAGACTGAACCGAGGAAACTTGCGACAGGTAATGTTAGGCATGCCGGTAGTCGATGCATAAAATACTGTTGTTTTTTTTTTTTTTTTTCTTTTTGAGGAGATGGCCACCGTTTTAAGACTACTATTCTTACAATGGTTAACTCAAAAAAAAAAAAAAGTAACGATAATAAGATCTTAGATAATAAAGTGTGCTGAAACTTTTTTTTAGTCCACCGGTTTTTTTGTAAACGTCCTCCCAAATTTTCTGCTTTTAAAGTGGCTACCAGTTCTGGTCTGTGAATAGTCTTTCCTCATACGCACCCGATCATCCAATTCAACCCAGAGGTTCTCTATAGGACTAAGGCCAGGACTCTGAGCTGGCTAGTCCAACTTTGACTCTCATGCCCTCAATCCAGTCCATCAACGGGACCAGTACGACATAAAATAAAATTGTGTTTATACTCCGGCACGACAACCAAGTCAGTAGAGTTTACAATAAATCGTCAATACAAATATTTATCGTATTTAGTAGACACGGGCTTGAACCCTGGTCCACTCAAGGAACGCGTGCTATGCATTCTCGCTCCTGACCACTCGGCTACGCCAGGCGTAATGGAAAGTTGTCCTGCATATAAATATGAGCCTTCATCGATGTGTTGCCGGAACGTAGGTAACGCATTATTATCCAGGACGTCTAGACTTCGGCATTCATGGTTTGTCCGAGACAGCGAACAGTCGCAGGCCAAACCATAAAAACAGCTCCAGACCGTCCCGCTGCCTCTGCCAAACTTCATTGTCAGGACGATACAGTTCGGTGGATGCCTACCACACCCAGGAAAACCTGTCAGACCTGATAAACCATGTACCTTGACTAGCCACTCTAAAGCAGAGCTTTCCGTTGATCTAACGGTTCAACAACTGCTAGCTTTACACCAAGCTAGATAGAATCTTGCATTAGTAGCAGTTATTAGTAGCTTGTGGACGACTGCACGATCGTGGTCGTGATAACCGATATCACGCTGCATCCTACTCACTATACTAGTGTTCATGCGTGTCCCAATGGTCTCACTGAGAGAATGTGTGCTGTGACAACGTCGACCTGCGTCCCGAGCGGACGATTCTTTGCGGAGTTCTCCTCTCACATTTCGTCAGCTTCGCAGCTTCCATTTGAAGATCACATCACCCACCGTCGACCTAGGGGTTTTCAGTGCCGTTGTAACATCACGTCCGGGTGGCTGGTGTGGCACCCTATTATCATTTCACGCTAGAAATCCAACTCCATTGATCGCAGCATCTTACATTCACAATTGTACTGCTATCTCCTCGAAGGCCTATGAGCTTATTGATAGTTACGTCTGACACGTGGTGCTTGGATAGATCGTAAGCAACTATCAACGGTGATGTACCCTTCCTGTATATTGAAATATACAGGAAGGATTTCAATTTAAAAAAAAAAAAAAAAAAAGCCCAAAGAAGAAGCGGCGAGTTTAAACATTAAAATAGGAACATATTATTTAACAAAAAACAAAAGAGAACTCCACAACCAATTTAAAAACCTATTAGGACTTTAAAAAAAACAAAACAAACTTGAACAATTGCAATACTGAAGGTTTAGACCAATTGGAAAAAAGAAGCCACTCAAAAGTAACAGTTATTGTATAATTTGCAATGGGCAAGTATGAATTATGATATTCGAAAGAGAAATATGCAAATTTTCTCTCAGAAATCGACATGGAGCTTCAGTCACCAAAGCGGAAGGATGTAGTTTATTAAGAGTGGATATAATGCAGTTTTAAGGTATACTATTATTATTATTAGCTATATGGTGCAAGGAAGCCTGAGGCTTATGCTGCACCAGCCTAAAAAAAAAAAAAAAAAAAAACCCCCAAGTTACACTGAGTGAGAGAGAGAAAAAGTGAAAGGAATCACCAAGAAAAAGAAGAATGATGATATCCAGCTCGGGATCCTGGGTGTGCCAAGCCCAAACTCACCAGATGTGAGCCCCTTACTGTTTCGGCCTCGATTTAGGTAATGTTTAGTATTAATGAAGTGGGGGGGGGGGATGGTTTAAGTTTCAGTCCACTGACAACAGAAACGAAATGCTCCATTTACCAAGTACTCCATTAGCTTCAATATAAGCTAATGGAGAGGCCACGACATATATGAAGCTTTCATGATAGAGCAGCTTACTCTTTTCAGCTAGAGGAATTGGAACCGAAGAACAGAGTATTCTTATTACAGAAGGATGGTTCGGCTGCACCAGTAAGAAAACACCTCAGAGGAAAAAAAAAAAAGGAAATTTAAGTGGCGAAACTGTCACTAAACTGATCTACATAATTCCAGAAGGTAGAAGAGACTGAGTGAATGGCAGGTTATGAATTATAGTGATTATGTATAAGATGGATATTGTGAACCTATTATGAATAATAGGTATAAATATAAAATAATGTAATTATTATATATAAATATATAGTAGTAGTATACGTATAACAGTACAGATAATAATAGGTATGATCTTATGGTGTAATAAGATTTTAAAGATTTAATTGTGCTGGGTTTAGTATGAATTGATTCACATTTATTCGGAAGGTATTTGGTTAGAGAGCATTATGTTGGAAAGATTTGACGTATGTTATACATTTATAGGGAATGGATTTTAAGTTGTAAATATATTGGTTACAATTGTGTTCATTAAGGTATTGTTAGTAAAATAATAAGAGGAGTTTACCTCAATATAGTACGTAGAACACTTCCGTATGATACCCTCCAGAAATTAAAACGGAAAAAACGAAAAAACCGGCAACTTACCGGTATATTAGAGTAAAATATAAATTGATTTGAATTGTGTTAAATTGATTATTTGTATTTTACTCTAATGTACCGGTAAGTTTTCGTTTTTTCGTTTTTTCCTTTTTAATTTCTGGAGGGTATCATACGGAAGTGTTCTACGTACTATATTGAGGTAAACTCCTCTTATTATTTTACTAATATTATTATCAACATAGAACATATTGAGTATTACAGCTGTGATTCATACTGTCTAATTAAGGTATTGTGGAATAGCATCCCATAAAAGCTTGAATGATGATGATATCGTTATAGGTTTGGTTGAATTCAGCATCATTGGTTAAAATGTTGAATTTTAAATACAATCATTTGTATTTAAAAATAATAATCTCAGAACTTTTTAATCAAACTTCCTATTCTGTGGTCAGCTTGCTACTTTGTGGTGCGAAAACCTCTAGTTTACAAATAAGCAAAACGTAATGCGCTTGTAGACTACCTCAGCCACGGTGAGTGGGAAAAAAAAAGAAAAAAAACCTCATAATTCTCATCTTGACGGGATTCGAATCCAAGCCTTTTCCAGGTGTAATTATCGAGGTATCCAGGCATAATTATAGTCTTTCCATGCCGTGCTTTTCAGCAAGGCATGGAAAGACTATAATTATACCATGTGCTAGCGAGGGTCTGGAATCATCCCTGACGACATTGACTTTTAATCCTGCCAAATAAGCTAATCGGAAATGCTGACATCAGGCCATTGACGTAAAAATAAGCGCTCTCAGTCCCCTCCTCCAGGAGATGGAAATGCATTCTGTACATAGCACTAAACAAAATTCTTACTCCGTGTTTGGTGAAACTGATTTATCATTTAGTAGGAGATACTACAGTGGCAAAATGGAAAAGCTCTCAACATGATTGGGGAATCCTTCCATAAGACTGGTGTATCCACATTACCCTTGAAATTTTTCTTTCAGTTAGGAGGTAGGACAAGGTTTTTTTTCTTCTGAATTAGAATTGTAATTTAGCGACTTTTAACAAATCGCTGTTTGTGATTTGTTAATTCTCGTTGTACTTTATGCTTGTTAGTTATCTATCAAAAGACTGTTCTTTAGATTGGACGCTTTTTTGTTTTGTACTGTTGAGACTCAAACTTTCTGTGAAGCAGGTCATTAAACTGGATCTTGGAAGACGGACAACTTAATACAGTCTATATGGATAGCAGGGGTAGAATTCAGAGGCACCGAATTAGAAAAAGGAAATTACTAAGGAGTTTTCCTTGCGTGGATTGAGGATCCTCTTAATCGGATTAATTCTGCTAATTCTGCCTGCTGCACCCCCTCTTCTACGGACCAGTTTGCTGGATTGTCAATGCAAGGAGCGCATCTAAAAAAAATTAAATTTTCTGTTTATACTCCGGGACGACCAAACGGTCAGAGGAGGTAACTCAAGACATGTACTTATGCACCCGCGCGCTTGACCACTCGGCTACGGCGACCTGATGTAAGGAGTGATTATTGTACTGCAAATTCCATATGATCAGCGTCCGTTGTAGGAAAGGGGACCCACCCAATATTCAAACAGGTTCAAAAATATCAAATTCTATGGAAGTGCTTTTATTTGCAGGGGAACCAAAAATCGAAGGCGTGGCACTGATAATAATACAATTATACTAAGTACTCATGATTCTGTTGGCAATGCGCCTATGCCCGTTGTGTTAATTTCGAACAACTTTGCTCACTATCTTGTTGTACAAATAAATCGAATGCATTTGTATTTCATGAATGAATCTGAATTTTTCTCTTCATCATGATGACTCTTATTTGCGTGCAACATTGTCTCATACTGTTTCTAGCAAGTTACCAGTTTCTACGTGATGTCCTTCAACTTATTTCAGATATTAGCGTATTTCAGCAAATCATTACAACTACTACCTTTTACAACGTGTGATTGTCATCATGATGCACAAATTTTACACTAAATACAAAATATGTAATTAGCTAAATTGCATATAGACTAGCTGGACGTTTTTCTTAGCATTAGCAGAGGCATATAATGCAAGAAAGCAAGCTTATACAGCATCAGCCAAAAAAAAAAAAAAAAAACAAAACCATCCTCAATTTGAATTTATACCCACTCAGGTTTGAAATCAGAGCAAGAGGAAGAATCCCATCAGCAGTGAGCCTGCTCAAACCACTCAAGGCTTTATACCCACGATCAGATCACCTCGAAGGTGCCTAGCCACCAGACGCTGCAATTTGCAGAACTTAAGCCATTCTTGGTAGGACTGCCCCTTCGTTCCCCTAACCAATCTTGTTGCCCTTCTCTGTACTCCTAGCAACTCTACATCCTTCCTAAAATGAGGCCTCCAGACTTGTACGCAGTACTCAAGGCGCGGCCTGACCATTGCCTTATACAAAGGGATAATTACCTTATCCATACTAGCAAAATTCATGTATATCATGGACAAGACCCCATGACATGACCTGTCTTGGCAGCATATCTGCACTGCTGAGAAGCTTTCATATCTGACTGCACAATTACCCCCAGGTATTTTTCATTCTCTACCACCCTGAGTGTAGTACCGCACAGTCGGTACGTTTCTCTGGGGTTAATCATATGCAGTACTTTACATTTGTCAATGTTAAACTTCAGTTTCCACTTCTCAGCCCATCTTTTCTTTTCTTTTTTTTTTTTTTTTTGATTTGGTAGTTGTTGGCGCGTCGGCTTCTGTGGCCATATTGCACCTCCCAAGGTTTTTGCACTACTTTGATCCAAGCCCGAGGCAGGAATCGAACCTGCGACCTTTGGGTTGCCGGGCAGGTACTTTACCCACTCGGCTAGCCCGGTCGGCCCATCTTTTCTAGATCCTGTTGCAGTAGCATACTCTCATTAACAACCCTGCCAACTTTTGTAACATCTGCAAACTTGGACATTACGCCTGATTTACCGTCATCATTATCATTGTTAATTATACAAAACAATGGGCCAACACTAGACTCCACTAATAAGATTACTCCATGAAGAGCAGTGTTCATTGATTACCACTGTCGTCTCCCAATGGTCTCACTCAACCATCCTTTCATCCATTGTAGCAACTTATCCTTAATGCCATACTGCTCCAATTTGTACAGCAGTCTTCCATGTGCAACAATATTAAAAAGCTTTCCTGAAATCCAAGTATATGATACCAAAATTATTTTTTTCATCCAATTCCTGTTTGTTTTGTTTTTTTTTTTTTTGGAGCATTAGCAACTAAGGCCATATTGCTCCTGGGATATGCGGTGGTCATTCCCTGACCTTTCCGCATCCTCCGTATTTGGTGGTCACTGGCTCGAACGCCGGTCTAATCAAGAAGCGTGTGCTACGCATTGCTGCTTCTGCCCACCTGGCTACGGAGGCGCCCATCCAGTTCCTTTGTGCCCTCATCATGGTATCCATTGAAATTGGTCAGACAACTTTCCCTTAGCAAACGCATGCTTTATCTAAATTATTACTGCAGTCTTGTCTAGATGATCCTACAATGCGTCTTAACCAATGATTCCATTATTTTCCCCGGAAGAGAAGTTAAACTAACAGGCCTGTAATTACTCGTGTCACCCTTTGCCTCCCCCCGTAGGGACCTCCCTGAGTTCAAGGATGCTCTCATAATTATGGCTAAGGGTTTGCTTACTTCCTTTGCCGCCTTTTTAATATAACTGGATAGAACCCATCAAGCCCAGGTGCCTTTCTTATGTTTAACTTCAACAATTTGGTCCTTGAGGTTGTCACAGACATTCTCTCAGATATGCCAGACAAGCTGTTCTTGCTACCTGGGAGTCTAAAACGCTGATGGAACTGATATTCGGGTGACACTCAAGTCAAGTGGACCCAATTTCGGCGAAGTCCGGACGGTCTATGACAGCCAAATCCTCTGCTTGCACCTTCACGATGGTGGGACTGTTAGTAATCCTGGGTATAACCTTCATGCACAAGTACATGGTGGGTGACCACCCAGGTGTGAACCAACGTAAGCAGGGGTCGAGGTGTGGCGCCCACACCACATGGAGGAACGCCGCCCCTCTATGTTACCAGGCAGTACTAGGTGGTAGATGACTCATCAACCGGTGAAATACCACCACTTTGCTTATTGGAGGCTTGAAGTGGTGGAACCCATGTTTAGTCTCTAGAGCTAAGTTCCGGCCAACCCTTCCCTATCTCTTCCATCATGCAGTATGATTAATGATTTTTGAGGTTATGATGAATGTCGTGGCGAGATCCAATATTCCTTACATTTCGAGGGTACAGCTCTAAAACGGTGTTCGCAGGCCGGCCGCTAGATAGTACACCGGACCAAACCTATTGGTAACTCTCTAGGAGGCTTCCGGATCAGCTAGTGTATAATCTTGCTACCTCTACTCTGCCAGATAGTGACTGGAGGGAGTCCGAGTAGTGTGTATGCGGGGAGCATTGTAGAGGCCACGTTATGTCAAGGATCTGGGTATATTCTTACCACATGTACGCCATATCCAAAAATTTCATTACTTCATACAGCATGTCCCACCCACTTTTTCTTACTATTGAATACACCATGAATTGTCAAAATAATAGAGCAAGCTTATCTGCGAAAAGACCTAAACCTCCCAAGGACTTCCTAATTCATTTCACAAATATACGTGGTCTCAATTCCAATCTCAACGATGTCCATTTCCACTTGCAGTCTTCCAAACCCCATGTACTTTTTCTGACTGAATCTCAGTTATCAGTTGATTCAACTACTGCTCATCTCAGATGTCCAAATTATTTGCTGTATGATTCCTTTCGTCTCAAAGGTGGTACTTGTGCATATGTCCGTTCTGATATTCCCTGTCAGAGACTTGGCAATTTGGAATCTCCTCTCTTTGATCTTCTCTGGCTTAAAATCTCTCTACCTCATTGTGTAAAATTCATCTGTTGTCTCTACCGTTCTCCCAACTCCACTAATCACTTGGAGCTCTTTGACTTCCTCTCTTTGCAACTTGACTTTCTGCAGTCCAACTTTCCTAACAGTGAGGTAATTTTCCTTGGTGATTTTAACGTTCACAACTCCAGCTGGCTTCCGTTTTCTAGTCACACCGACCCAGCAGGTCGAGATGCTGAGGCTTTTGCAATTACTAATGACCTAGCACAGATTGTTCATTTACCTACAAGAATACCGGACAATCCTAATCATACAGCCAATACGCTTGATCTTTTTCTCACAAACAACCCTTCTAAGTACAAGGTTGAAGTGAGAGGTCCTTTAGGCACTTCAGATCACAACTTGGTGATTGTCTCTTCTCCAATGGAACCTTTATCTCATGGCTATTCCCAACCTCGTATTGTTTGGCATTACAAGAATGCAAAATGGGATGGCCTGCAAGACTTTTTTTCTTTTCCTTGGTCGGATTACTGTTTCAAAACTTCTGATGTGAACGTTTGCTCAGATCGTGTCAGTGAAATTATTCTTGCAGGAATGGAATCCTTTATCCCACACTCCACTTTAAAATCTCGTCCTTTATCTAAACCTTGGTTTTCCAATAAATGTGCTAAGGCTGTCCAAGAGAAGAATGTTGCATATCGTAATTGGCTTGTTTCTAATTCTTCAGTTTCATTTTCTGCCTACACCAAAGCTCGCAACAATTGTAAAGCAGTTATTAATCAGTCCAAACTAGAGTTTGAACAGGCTAAGAGTAGAAAACTTGCTTCTTGCCCTAATGGTAGCCGATCATTCTGGTCTCTTGCCAAAGCTATTGGCCGCAACTTTTGCCCATCTCTGCTCCCACCTCTGTCCAAACCAGATGGTTCTGTTGTCACTTCAGCCAAGGATAAAGCTGACCTGCTAGCATCCCATTTTTCTTCGAGCTCATGTATTAATGATCTTGGTAAAACACCTCCCACCATTCCTAACACGCTCCATTCAATGCCTCCTGTGGTCTTCCGTCAAAAGGATATCAGAAGGATTTTGATGAATCTTGATGCTAAGAAAGCTCCAGGTCCTGATGGTATTTCTCCACTTGTTCTCAAAACCTGTGCTCCTGAACTTACTCCTATTCTTTGCCGCCTTTTTTCACTTTCTTATTCCAAAAGTGTTTTTCCTTCTGCTTGGAAATTTGCTCATATCCAGCCAGTTCCTAAAAAGGGTGACAAATCCCTCCCATCCAATTATCGTCCCATTGCAATTACTTCTACTCTTTCTAAAGTAATGGAGAAATCAATTAACCGCCAACTCTTAAACTACCTAGAAACCTTCCGTCTGATCAACGATCGCCAGTATGGATTCCGTCAGTGTCGATCCACTGGTGATATTCTGGCTTATGTTACCCATTTATGGACTAATTCAATGGAAAGGTTCGGTGAAACACAAGTAGTTGCTCTTGACATCTCAAAGGCTTTTGATCGTGTTTGGCATAAAGGTCTTCTAAACAAACTTCCATCTTATGGTTTGCCAACTGTTTTTAGTAATTGAGTATCCAGTTTTCTCTCTGATCGCTCACTGAGGGTGATGGTAGATGGCTCTGTCTTCTAACTTCTCCACTAATGCCGGTGTCCCCCAAGGTTCAGTTCTTTCCTCCACTCTTTTCCTCTTGAATATCAATGACCTTCTTCCATTGACTGGAAATCCTATCCATAGTTTTGCCGATGATAGCACATTGCATTCAACTTTCCATTTTGAGAAACCTTGTCCAGCTCAATCAGCTTCAAGTTCTCGAAAGTCTGCTGCCAATTCCTTAAATGCTGATCTTCAGGTAATTCTCCAGTGGGGCAAAGACAACTCAGTTGATTTCAACCCTTCTAAAACTCAATCTTGTCTTATATCTCGCAAAAAAGGATTCTTCTGCTCCTATGCTTATCTTTAGTGACACTCCGATTTCTAGGCAAAATGATATATCTCTTTTGGGGATTACCCAAAAGAGATATATCATTACCCTGACTTCTAATCTCTCTTGGCACAAGCACATTACAAATCTTGCTTCCTCTGCATCTAAAAAACTTGGTTTTCTCTTTCGCTCTCGGCGTTACTTTTCTTCCAAACAGCTGCTCACTCTGTATAAATCGCAAATCCGCCCTGCCATGGAATATTGTTTCCACATCTGGGGTGGTGCCCCCAAAACCTCTCTCAGGCTTCTTGATTCCATTCAGAAGAGAGCAGTTAGGTTAATTAATGATTCATCTCTAACAGAGTCTCTCCACTCGCTTTCTCATAGACGCACTGTTTCTGCTGCATGCCTCTTCTACAGATACTTCCATGGGCACTGTTCTTCTGAATTGGCTTCTATAATTCCCGCTCTCTCTTTTAAAACAGTCCGAACACGTGCCGCCACCAGCCAGCATCCATTTACTGTCCAACTTCAAACCCACAGAACCAACTTTTCATCTTCCTCATTTATTCATTCAACTGCCGTTTTCTGGAACAACCTTCCTTCATACGTATTTCCTGAAAATTACAATCTACAGAAGTACAAGTCCAATATCAACAAATATCTTCTTTCGTCTTCTCAACCTCCAACCCAAGCACGGTACTAAGTACTATAGGTTCTAATACCTCTCGTGTTTGGGGTTCTCATAAAAAAAAAAAAAAAAAAAAATTTCTCATGCACTTTCTCAGTTATTACAAAATTATTAAGCTCCCGTTAGAGTTTAATAAGCTACTACCCTCCACTTCCCTACAGAATTTCTCATGTGTGATTGTACATGCAAAATACTCATTCAGTTTGCCAACTATCTGAGCAGGATCATTAACACTTGAATCATCGATATCAAGTGGACCAACTTGATCCATCACCTCCTAGAGTTTGTACAAGTAAAGAAGTCTTTGCTGTTTTTCTTTGCATCCTTTCCAAAAGATTTCTCGTAATCTGCCTTTCACTTGCCTAACCTCCTTTGTGACTTGATTACAGACCAACTTATATTTACAATTGCTTCTGTGTCTCCTGATAATTTGTATGCATCCCATGCATTTTTCTTCTCTGGTACGAGTCTCGTTAGTTCATCTGCCATCCATTTAGGACTAAACCTCGAACAGTATTTCTTAGTTGGCATGAAAAGCCGAGTAGTTTAAGATTAATTTCTTGAATACTTCCCATTTAGAATTTGCTGTTGGTAACATCACCAGTTGGTCCCACTGTGCAGAATTGAAAAACTGTCTGAGACTACTGTAGTTACCTTTACGAAAGCAAAATACCTTCCCTTTACCCCCGATGATAGTAACGTATTTAAGTAAATCCCAAATCACTACATTATGGTCATTGCCACGTAGTGGTTCCTTTATCTGCAAAATCTTAATGCACTAATAATCACTGCTGATAATCAGATCAAGAATATCACTCTGTCTGGTTGACTCTCGGACATGCTTCTGTAAAAAACAATAAATCCACAAGTCTTGCTAGTATGCGAGTGACCAATCTACAAGTTCCGGTCAATACCTGGGAAGTTTAAAATCCCCCATTATAAGACATTGCGATTTGCTGGCCCACTATTTCTCTGTACAATTGTTCGTTGTAGTCAGAGTCACTGGGACTGTAACACACTCCTATTCTCATTTTTACTTTACCAGTGCTTATGTCATACCAAACCGACTCAACATCGCAACTGTCCCTCTATGTCAATTGGATGCACTTCCTTGGATTTTATATGTTTAACTAACAGCATAACCCCTCCGCCCTTCCTATCCTGTCTGTACACTTAGTACAGATGTGCACAATATGTTATCCATCTCCCTAACAGAGTCACAGACAATATCTAGCTCCTGTAGGACCAGTGCATTCTCCCTTGAAGATTGCTGCTGCTGTGTTGTCTGATGCACAAGAATGAGCTCCGGCGGTGACTTGCACAGCTGAGAGCTTGATGGGTCCCCCACTTTAATACCTTCGAGGGAATCTACCCGATTCTTCAAACTCTCATAGACGGCCATCAGAACGCTGAGTTAGCACCTTTCTTGACACTCTCTGCACCTAGCACACACAAAGACATCCTCCTTGGCTATATTATGTCCTGTTCCAGAAGACTCCGCAAACATTTCACAGGTTGCAATTTTTTTTAGGCTGTGATGCGTTGGAGAATCGTCTCCTTCGGTTCTCCCCGGAGCCACAGCACTCCTGCCACTTTGTGCCCATTGCTTAGCTGCTCTAGCCTTAGAACCACTTTCTGCTGATGTAATCTCGATCCTCTCCACACTGGGTGGAGAAGGCTTGCGGTCGAATAATTAACAGTTATCGTGTTATAATTAACAGTATAGCTATTTTACACATATGATTAACAGTGTAGATATTTTATTTCATTTTTAAATTTATCGGACAACCTTAAACATCAGCTTTCTCAGTTTTAAAGCTCTGTGGTAGATTATTTCACAGTTCTAATTTAATTCCAGCCTCAAAGAGGTCATTAACAGTCTTCTCACTTTTCTTCTGCCTTTCAACGAGACGTTCTCACTTCCCAATGACACCTGGAATCGAATCACATCACATTTACTGCGATATTACCTTTATGCGGATCTTCATTGTAGATTTACATTGCAAGGTGTCTATGCATTGCGTTTAAACTTATACTTTACATCTAGACAGACAGAATTGTAATCGATCGTAGCTTGTTATATATTTCCAAAATAATTAAAAGGAAAAACTTTCTTAGACAGTTTGTATTTAGCATTTGATTTCTAAACATTCGTTTATTTCTTGCAGTGTGATTTTTTTTTTTTACCTTAATCTTTAAGAAAGTTTTTTAATTGTTCTGCTTAAATTAAATTGGTGTCCTTTCAACTGCATTTTATAAAAGTAATTTTGTTGTTGCATCACTGTTAACGGAATAGTATTTTCTTCGCTATAATACAGAGAAAAATGGATTTACTTTTATGTACACTTTTCTGAATTAAAATAAAATTTAAATAATAATATAATTTTATACACTTTCGCTGTTTTTGATATGTTAGCAGTTATCTGTTACTTAGCGTAGACTTTTGTTTTTTTATTCTCTTTTAACTATAATTTAAGTAAAAATTGTTTCACCCAACAGAAGTTTGAATAAAATGTCATCATAAAGGACTAATCCTGATTAGGCTACTAAGAAGACTACTTATGAAAACAAAAAATAAGATGGTGAGCTACAGAATAACAAGCAGCAGTCCCACGTAATTTCTTACTCTTTCTTCATTTTCACGCAGAATTATAATTCTTCTACACCGGATGGATGGCTCATGGTCGATAGCGCCTAGCACGTCTTTTATTTTGTATTCCCTCTCCCCACTAAGCAACAGAGTTTAGCCCCTGTGTATGCTAACTACATTTTATAATCGCTTATACATCTTTTACGTTGCGTTAAGAAGTTAGTTTGTTTTTTTTAAACTCTACTCATAATCCAAATTCCGTAAATTATGGAATACCTGTAAATGTGGAGTCTTATGCATCAGTTTAAATTTTAAGTAGACTTTTTTCCCCTGATGGGAAGGACGATGTATAAAGTTTTCTTTCTCACAACGTGTGTTAAACACCGTGGGCTCGATTCCCATCCTATACAGAAGTCAAAAAATGCTTCCCTCCAGGACCAGAAGGAAGTTTGGAGTTGAGTTAGCCGGTGGCAGGAAAGAGGTTCCGGGGTTTTTCTCCCAGAAACCCAAGTCTTTCATCCAATACCACAGAATGCATGCAGTTTACACAGACGCTAGACTGACGCCGCATGGCCTAAGAAGCCTTTAGTATTACTTAGAAAAAAAAAAAAAAAAAAAACACGAGTTCAAGTTATAGTTTAATGTATGTACTACATTACCTGTAGTATGTGTGGCGTTTTTGAGACAACTATGCATGAAATGCTAAGTTGTGTTACATTATTACCCATATGAGATCTGCCATGCATAACATTGCTGGCATACTCGATTGGCCTTTGGCCAATCGAGTATGCCAGCACGATTTCTCAGCACGATTGGAACTGTAAAATGTGAGAAGGGGGGGGGGGAATCTTTTTTTAATTTAGTCATATAAAATATTAATAAATTTAAAGTATTCGATCTGTTTTAAAACACTGCTGACTCTTGGAACTTGGGGTGGGGTGTTAATTTGGAGACTGATTCATCTATTTTAGGCCCTTTTAGAACAATACAGTGCGCTCTTCCAACAGTTAATTCTCACATATTCATTTAATCTCTTTATATTTGTTTCTGGTTTAGTAGAATTGAACCTTTTCTCCATGGTAGGTGGTATTAGTTACTTTTTGCTTGATGTGTCGCAGAATTTCCTAAGCTGGCCAAAATCTACAATCAGCATGTATTTTACATTCCTAGATTCACGCAAAAGTTACTTAGACATGGAAAGCACGAAGCAATCGCTATTTATTGGTCTTTCCGTTTCTACTTTACATGACCTCCTTGCATTTCACTAGCGGTGATTTCGTATAAATCACTCTCCCTCAAATAATAGAAAATATACTAATGCCGTTGTAGCCGAATTTGACATTTGCTATTTACCTACACTTCAGCATCCAACCACACGGAGTACCCTAAAATGGAGGGGCAGTAAAGCTAAATATTCGAAGAACTAATGACCCATCGTTAAATCCAAAAATATGCTATTGATGAAACAGTCTCCTCGTACGCTATTACTGCAAAACCACTAGTGCAACAGAACTCCACTACCAAGCCTTTATGACACGCTTGCATTGTAATATCTTTAATTGTACTTTTTCGCTTCAGCAAATACCACTTAAAACGACGCTATTAACATCCTCAGTGTATGCCAGGAATATAAACACTGCCATTAAAATGAAAAATTGCCTGGTAAGAAAATAATAATTATTCCATTAATTATGACTTACCCAGTCTACATATTGAGGAAACTCATTCTTGGAACTGATGTCTCTGATCAGATCGTCATTATAAAAAGGTCTATAAGGAAGGTTTTTTTTTTTTTTTTTTTCTGGGTGATATCTTGTATTTTGTAAGATTTAATGAGCAGGTAGTTCTGAAATTCTAAGGTCACTATCAGTGTGAGTTGATTTTTGAGATACGATTTCCTCAACGTCATAGTTATACCTTAAGCAATTTAAGTACCGTCCCACTTTTTTTTTTTTTTTTTTTGTATCCTGTGGGTTTCTTTTTTCCAAGAGCTTTTTTCTCTGAAAACCAATTGTTTTTGTAATGATAAGGTGCAAGATTAAAATTACGTGGAAATCTGGTACTTTCGTTGTCAAATGGTCCAAATTGAAATTTAACTTTTTCCTGTCAGGCTGAACTCAATCTTTTACAATCAGGTTTTCATTCCAAAAGAATGAAAGATTTTGGTGTTAAAATATTGACACAGCAATGACAGTTCAGTACTTTGTAGAAGAAAACGAAGTGCAACGACCACGAACTTTATCTAGTCGTTTAGGCATAACTGCAGGGATATAATCCTATTTAATAAAATGGTTCTGTTCTATTATATGTAATTTAATTAATCTCTGGTAGCTCGTTTATCGAAAAACTTACGAATAATTATTATTCGCAAAAATATTACGAGTCCATGCAAGTCAACAAGATTTCCCATGTTTGCTTTGTTTATTAAACGATTCGATCCTGCTTGTAATTATTCTCTTTTCGTCTGTCGAACCTGCCCTTTTGTGATGTCTAAATTATTAGGCTGCACTTCCTTGCGTGTTAGTGGCACTAGTGATAATGATCCGCGATTCTAGTCATTATGACAAAGTTATGTGCATTTTGGTTTGCACAGGCGTTCACTGTCAAGGCAGGTGCTCGTTAGTCTCTTTTCTGGTTGTCCTTGAAGATATGGAACAGAACTTGGACAGCAGCTATTAAATCAGAATTTTACGCAACGTCCCGATATTGATCAGCCATAATAGGCTCTTTATTGGAAGACTGACGCTAATTTCACTGCTCATTATAAAGATAACTGAATTTTTTTTAATGGTTTCATTTCCTCCTACCCGAAGGTTCCTTAGTATTTTGAGCTTGTCATTGAAATAAGAGGTATATGGAAGATAAATTTTTTTTTTTTTTACTGAGCAGTCCTATTAAAAAGGAGTATAAGCCATGTTTTGTACACGTTCATTAATATTAGACAGTATTAATTAATTTTATATACATATTGATTTGAATATAACTCTGCAAATAAGTATAATTTTTGAAAAAGATTTAAACTGCTGTATAGTATCTCAAATGATGTTATTCTTCTTTGAGTTTTTTTTTGGGGGGGGGGAGCATCCTTGTTCCTCATAAAAGGAATGAAGTCTGGCGTCTCGTGCAGATGTTGTTGTTGTTATTTGGTTTTTAGGAGCATTAGCAACTAAGGCCATATTGCTCCGGTGCAGTGGTCATTCCCTGACCTTACCGCATGCTCCGTATTTGGTGGTGACGGGCTCGAACCCCGGTCTAATCAAGAAGCGTGTGCTACGCACTGCTGCTCCTTCCCACCTGGCTACGGAGGCGCCTGTCTCGTGCAGAGAATCTTTTCAATTCACCAATGCAAGTCACTGAGAATTGAAGTTAATTTCGTTGCAGCAGTTTAAAAATATCGGTCTAATTCTGTTGCAATAGTTAAAAAGTTATTATGCTCAGCATATTATGCTCTGCCATGCGCAATGCAAACCTTTGTGAGAAATTTGAGATAGGCAATTGATTCAGAAATGGCTCACGAGCCGCTTGAAAAAGAAGCCATTGTAAATGGTGATTTTTGAATGAAGTTATTATTTAAGTTAGTGTTATGTAGAATTAACTCAATGGTAGAATCAATATCGATAAACACATCGAAGAGTGGTTTTAAAGTTGAAACTGTTTTTTTATTTTTATTAGAAGAGTAAAAGTTTATTGTTTAGTCGCCAAAACAAGAAATTTTGAACACTGTAATTTAAGGTATTATAGTAAGTAGTCAATTACCAGAACGTGAATTAATTGAAACTAAGATTATCAGAGCCATCATGGAATTGGCATATAGTATCTCCCATTTGCGGTTTCTCGCAATTGTTAGTGTGAGAAACTGCATATAACAATAAAAGCAATTTAATTCGAGCTAATAAGCTTGTACTTTATTCATTAAGCAATATCACGTGGTCATACCTATTCTTCAATCTGTATTTTTTTTAAAAGACTGGGTGCATAACTGTTTATTAAATGCTAATACAGTTCTTAAATCACACATGGCTTAGTTATGGTAATTGAGAAAGTTTGAGGTTGGGAAATTTGGTTTGCATAAATTTACTCGCAGCAAAAGAAATGCTGCCCAAAACTGGGAACTCTGCCTACAGTAATGCCTTTTGGTATGAACAAGAAACAGCTACTTTATTTATTGTTTTTTTTTTTTTTTTTTTTTTTTTGTTTGTTTGGTTCTTTTTAAATGATACATCTGTGTCCTATAAGTGGATTTTCTCGTTCACCTCTCTTTTGCGAAAAAAATCCATAAGCAGTTGCCATGTATCCAGATTCAGTTGAATCGATATCACAACCACTGTGGAGGATCACTGGCTGTAGTTTTGAAAACTTTCCATAGAGGTGTGCAAATGTTACTGGATGCATAGAGATCTCATACTGAAAATATTTCCGCATGAATAAAACTCGTATAATAAAGGGTACAGGAATATGGGAATTTAGTACGTAATATTCATCAAGAAGTGCCAGGGGCTTACAGTAGGAGATATACAAAAGAGCACACCACGGGTATCTTAATTACAATGTGGGCACATTCAGAAATCTAATATAATGAAGAGATAAATTATAATACTGTACATGTAGACTTCTTTACAATGTTCTTGAATACCATTTATATCTTACAGATGGGTTCCACACATTTTAATTGATAATATATCGTAAAAAAGTCTATATTGAATTTATATTTACTTATTTCAGAATGAACTTTTAAAAAAAATGGAAAAGATTTGCATGAGTTTAAAGAAAACACTAAAATCAAAATACGCATATTTTACTTACAATTTACACACGGTAGTTTGAACTTTAAAAAAATATATATTATTACTATAATTAAAAGCTAGATACTTATCGTTGATTATGCATCCTGTGAATTCCGTAATAATATCTTTGTAAAGAAGTAATCGAAACAGAAAGCGTAAGATTAATTTTTGTTGTTCTTCCACCATTACGTAATTTCGAAGAATGAAAGCAAAAAATGGCTGCCATAAGTTACCTCGCAAGCTAGATATCATATAACATATGACACAATATCACAAACTTTCGTGGTAGTTTTGAAGTGCCTATCAGTTGGTTACCAAGTTTTTATTCTAGAAACAATACAGATAGTTGTAATCATTAAACCGATGCAGAAAATTTCATTTAAAAAGAAAAGAAAAGCAGGTTTTGAAAGTTAATATCTTGTTTCGATTTTGAGTTTAATACATGTTTTATTTCATGAGGTTCATATGTATTCTAAACCAATTAGAAAGACTTTCTTTGCCGAATCTCGAAAGGTATATTCTACATGTTAAAGGAAAATACAAGTCATATGTCAGCAAATTTTCCAATAAAAGTAATACGTTATTTACATACACTTCAAGTAAATTTTTGCTGTTGTGCTAGACAACTAGAAGTCATTTTGCTTTCCTCATAAGGACGCGTAATTAAACGGAGTTATATGATAAAGAGAAGACATCTCTGAAAAATGTATTTGGATTTAAACTATTCCTCTGTTCAACTCCTGGCTTGTCATAAATAAATAAATAAATAAATAAATCTGTATTGTGAAGTACAGAGTCACGACACAATATTCCATCACGGCGACGAGCGCCAGGGGTTCACATGTAGCAGCTTCAGAAAAACAGAATAAAATAAGGCATACAAATACAGAAAAATAGAATACAGCTTGGCAATGATAAAGGGTGCTTTGTATACTAAAACATCTTTCCTTGATGGCTGAGATTTAAGCTTATTACATCACATTTCGATTGACAAAAGGACTAGAAAAACAGTTACTTTATAAAAATGAAAAGGAAGAACTATTGTAATTTTCAGCCTTTTCTCTCAATACATTCATGTTTTCCCTTAGTGGCTAATTTAAATGAAGCTTTGACACTTCCACTGTTTTTTTTTTTTTTTTTTGTAGCATTTTTTTTTTCCTTACTAATTTAGGCTTGCTTTGAAGGCCTTCTGAATATTTGTTTGGAAAAAAATGTTTTGTTTGATTTTGCATAAGTGAAAAAAAGAAATGTATTTTTTCACTAACCCAAAATCACCTTGTGATCTAAGGGAATTCTTTATATCTAAAGATAAGTAAAACTGACATGTCGTAGTAAAGACTACAAAAAGAATTATGTCAGGACGAGGAAACTGTTTCAGCGTTTAACCAGCGTTGTAAACAACTTAAAGTACACAGAGAACTTATTTCATCTTCTGTTGCACTGTCCTCACTCAAGGAAGCTTTCCATGCCAGTGGAAAAATGAACTCCTGAAATCACAGGAGTTGATTGGCCAGCGAGACCGACAAGGAGCGGCCACTTTGCCGAGGCTGCAATTTTCACTTCGAAAAAGATTTTTAAAAAAATATTTTAAACCAAACCGCTTTTTATTTCTTTTTAAATGATTCTGCACCCTAACGGATTAATAATTAAAAGAGTATAATTAACAAAAGATAATGGCTTATGCGGATATTAAATTAATAGTATATCGGGGAAAGAACCAGAATTTTTAGTTCGGTCTCCAAAAGGACACAAAAATAACAAAGGCTTAATTCCTGTTACTCTTGCTATTGTTCACAACTGCAGAGTTGTTCCATGTAATACTGCTGAAATTTCAGCTGATAGAATTCCAGATGTAAGGGAGGATGCAAGCTCACAGCACATTGATTGTACAGAAAGTAGTAATGTTGTTCATGTTTTTGAAGTGAAACATCTTTAGGCGTGCTCCAGGCAGTTTCCAGATGGGAGTAACTTGCGTTCGTGAACTGACAAAAAAAAAAAAAAAAAAAAAAAACCGCAACGAAAATGCGACACAGCAAACTAAGGCATTACAGGGCACTCTGAACTGATTATAATACTAGTTTGAATGCACCGATTCTCGTCCGATCACCGAAGTTACGCAGCTTTAGGCTCGATTAATAATTCGGAGGGTGACCACCTCGGAATACCCGGTGTAGTTGCCTTCCTTTAATTTTAATTGGTAAGTGTGCACAGTGTTAGGGTCAGGCGCTACCTGTGGTTTCCCACATCTGCACCATATGTATGCTGTGAAGAAATACAGTACAGTAATCCTGTAAATGCCAGAAAGGTGTTGTGTTGAATGTGTAGTTTTGTGTTGGGTTCTATTGTGTGTCCTGGCATTTGGCCGCTGGACCCCCAGTGAAACCCCACGTTGCCTGCACACACACCACTAGGAGGTAGCCAGGCAGTCCGTTTTTCTCTGGATAGTCTCCGTCAGGGTTGCCTGAGCGGAGACCAAGTAAAAAAACAATAATAATATAATAAATAGAAAAAATAAATGAATTTTTTTTTTTTTTTTTTTACAGTAGAGAAGGGGGGGGGTATAGTGAAAGAAGGGAGTAAAGCTGGGAGAAAGTGTAGCGGCTGTAGAGAAGGCAGCCGCCCAAGTTGAGTGGAGCAAGGTCCACCAGATGAAGGAAAAAAGTCACAGCAAGGAACTGAGTGTTCAATCCTACTCTGTCCAAAGACAGGTTTAGCAGATATATTTAAACCATATTCAACGCCTTTGAACCATATGGTATTCAGCTGGCTCAAGTCAGGGCATCATCATGGTTCCCAGTATGAGTAGGGTCTTCCGTCTTGAGAAGAGATCTTGGGCAAATTTGGTGAACGCATGATAGTACTTTTCTTCTGTAATGAGCAAGTGTTCATGTCCCTGTGGTATGCCTTGGATCCTAGTGAAAAAGATGCTACGAAGGTCCTCAGAGTGGGAAGAGGTACAGTAAATGGTTCCAGTCCTCGATTTCTCCACAAGAGCAATAGGATTATCTATTATGCCCATGGGAGTCAATTTTTGATTGATCGAACCATGCCCAGTTATTAGATAAGTTGCATAAAGACCTGGGGAGAACCACGGTGGAGCTTTGGGGAAAACAAGTGAAATGTCGGGAATAAATTTGTTTGTAATTACTCTTGTCAGTGTCTGTCCATCTGGCCTGCCAGGTCTATAGAAGCTTGGCTGCAATTAGCCTCTTTTCTGTCTTGCTTTCATTGAGGGTGTTGATGGTATAACCAAGAATGGAAGTTGGTAAACCCCTGGATAGGCAGTAATAGAGTCCTCGACGGATGACCTCAAGATCGAGCGGAGGGACACCAGCAAGGACCTGAAGGGCGGTAGAACTGACCGTGCAGCAGGCCCTGGTGATAGTAGGATACGTCGCTGGATAGTTTCTAGCTTGCGCTGGTTGCAAATCAATGTAGCTCGGTGAAACCAGACCCCGGAGCCATATGTAATGATTGGTAGAAAGATGGATTTCTAGAGCAACTTAAGCGTGCGGCGGTCTAATCCCCCACTGACCAGCTTATCTGAACAATGAGGGCTGTATAATTTCTGACCTTGGTATGGAGATGAGAAAGATACAGGGAAAAGGGTGAGCTTGGAGTCCAAAACAATGCCCAGGTGTTTAAGTTCTGTGACCAGTTTGGTAGTTCCTTGGATTTTAATCTATGGAGGTCTTGTTGTCTGCAGGGATCCCTTAAGGAGGATTGACTGCGTTTTCTGTGGGGAGATATGTAGCTTATGGAGTTCAGCCCAATCCTGAATGGCAATGATTTTCGATGGCTTCAAAGGATGCTCTTGAGTCTGCAGCGACCGATATGGTGAGGTCGTCGGCGTATGCCTGGGGGGGTAACAGGCCCCAAGTCAAGAGCAAGGAGCTCATCTAGAACAATGTTCCAGAGGAATGGGCCAGAACTGACCCCCTGAGGACAACCCCTATGGACAGAGCGTGTGAGGCTTCTGTATGGAGTGGAAATTATGATCTTCCGGTTATCCAGGTAAGTTTGAATACACTTGTACAAGTTGGGTGGGGGTATGTACCTTCCGCAATCTTCGCAAGATGCTCGGCCACCAGAGCATATCAAATGCTCCAGCGAGTGTGTAAAGTGTCAAATAAAGTGCAAATCTGTGCTTTATATATTTACTTTTATAGCCCGTGGATAACATTCCTCCTATTTTCGCTTATGAGAATCGCCGTTAATAGAATTAAAATTCAATTCGTAAATGTGATCACAGTGACCGGCGCTTACTACGTATCGTATAGTGAACGATATTTTGTTATCGAGTGTCTGCGAAAGTGATTTGATAATACAGTGAACCAATCGCAAAGCGGGGGTCCACTGTAGTGAGCGTTGTAAGGCGTATAGAGCACGTGCAATGCGTCTGGATTGACAAAAATCGCCATGAAAATGCGACACGATATAATTCATCCCCCACCTGTACCACAACGTACCAGGCACGAGCGACGCATGACCCAATCAATACCCCAATTGATTGCGTCGTGCTGTTTCTTTCATCATTCTCCACCATATTTAATAAAAAAAAAAACGGGAAAAAAATATATATAATTCAACTTGTCTAAAACTACTAGTCTTAGACACGTTGAAGTTGTAAGACATATAGAGCACGTATACGTGCAATGAGAGCACTGAAACCACCCTCATTGCGTACACAGGAGAGATCTAAGCTATTTCGACAACGGAAGAAATTACAGCGTGCAATGGAATTGAAGAAAGAAGCCGGAGAATCCATCCACATCTTCAGAGCCTTACATCACCCCAGAAATGTTACAAGTGAATTCGGAAGTAGTTATGGAAGTTGATACCGCAAATGAAAACGATGAAGAGTCCTCGAAGCCCAGTGGTAAGCGAAGAAGCCAAAACCGACTGCCAAAAGTACTCTATCAAATCGTTCAACAGGTAGCGGGCGTAATACACAGCACGATCAGCAACAGGATTTTAAGAAACACAGAAGCATCCACACACAGTTTAAACGTACATTCCTGGATAATTATTTCGGTTCAGTCTGTGATCGGCTTTGGCTCAAGAATTATGTGAAGATTGTAGCAACTCGAGATGACGCTCTTCATCAAACAGCATTTCCAAATGAGGATGCAAGTCAAATGTCAGCCTGTAACAGCCATCATAGCTCTCTCAAGAACAAAGTAATTCCGGCTCTATTGAAGTCAAATGGTTTTAAATATCATCCGATGCCACAGCACTTGCCGAAACTATTTTTGGTAACGGTACGTTTCATATCTCCGTGGCTCCCATTCATGCAGATTTGTCGCCTGTGGCATTCATACGGGATCTTCGGTCAAGTGATAAATGTTCACCTAAAAAAAAAAAAAAAAAAGTTTCTTTTAACTTCCACTATGCGTGCTCGGCGCGCGCACTTTTTTATTTTTATGGAAATGTAGTCCATGTTTAGAGATTGGATTTTGACAGCAAGGAGCGGTTTTTAATTTGCACACCTTAAAAAATCATGGAGAGAAGAGAATTCGATAGTTCGTGTTAGATACAACAAACCAAATTTTGGCACTAGACAGTAATGGAATCAGTAGGACTTAAAATGCCGTTAACTATCCACATGGCTTTAACCACTCTGAATTTTGTATAAGGAAATGTACTAATTTAAATATGATACCTCTGATCTTTGTGTCTGTTTAATGGGAGATTGGTTTCTTACTTAAAAGTGGCTTAATAACAAAGTTGTTTGTTTTTTTTTAAAGAGAAGTGAGCATGAACAGATTTTTGGAAATTTTTCATGCCAACTGTTTTAAAAATAACAAAGCAGCACTTCCACTGAGATGCTATTTTTACGTAGTTTCCGTCTATTTCTTTAATATGCTGAATTTTTTACGCATCAGCATAAAACAAAAGGTCAATTCCTCTCTGAAGAAGAGGCAGAATTATGACAGAGAGAAAACAGTACTCAGATCAAGGTATGTATTTTTGGAGTAGAATTGGAAAACGGAAGAATCAAATTTATTTTGGAGATGGATGTTGTTTTTTTTCTATTTATACTTTGGGGCGATCACATAAGGTCAGAGGAGTTCATAAAATAGAGGGAATACAAGAGCCGTATTTAGTAATCACATGGGCTTGACAACAGAGGTGGGTGGTTTCTACTGAATAAAAGTCAAAAGGTCGGGGTAGCTAATGTCAAGGTGACTTTCTAAAGTCACCTTGACATTTTTTTAGTCAACGCATAGAGTAGATAGGTCGATAACCTTGGTAATTCCATAATGGATAATTATTGAAAGGGGTGATTAATAATAATAGGACTGTTCGATTAAAACACAAGACAAGTTTAAAAGGCGAATGGAAATACACGGTTGCGCTTTAACCAACAGGTCGATATACTAGTTCTGCAGACATGCTTCGTTTCGTTTGTTCTTTATCATGATTGCGCCAGGAATTTTTCGTACTGAATTTCAAATAACCAGGTCAGCGTGCAGTAATTAAAGGTTTTTTTTTCTTTTTTTTTTTTTAATAAAATTGTAGCAGAAGGCGGGTCTTGGTGCCATCATTTTGAACTGGAGTCTATGCTTTCCAATATGCAGTAGAAGCACCAGCCGCCTTCAAAAACTAAGAAATGCTTCTCCCAGACTTCTTCGGGAAGAGTAGTATGGTAACTGTTTTCTTCTGGTCTTCTGACTTTAAAAAAACCCGATGTCGCCATTAACTCTGAACATTATAATGAAATGTTTAACCGCCTGCTCTTTAGCACAAGCCATCAGCGAACTGGCAGAAGGAATCGCCCTGTTTCATAACATTGCTCGTTCAAACATTACAAGCCGAATCAGATCTTGTTCAAGAGTCGGATCTGGGAGGCACCCAGATTTCATTTCATGAAAAAAAAAAAAAAGCACAATAGCATTCATATGCAAATCTATTAGTAAATAAAATAGGGTTATTTTAAAGTCAGATATTTGAAAATGCATCTCTCAGAAGAAATATTTAATGTCATGTTTGGGTAACAACAACCTTTCCCCCCCGCAATGTTATTATTCGACTATGTTTGAAATTCTAAGAATTTTAAAATAATCTACATCATACTTTTTTTAAGATGTTTTACCAGTTGTAAAAGCATCAGCTCTGTTATTCAGGTAACTAAATTCGTGTGCGTTAATAAGAGACAAGGTTCAAGGTGATGAGCAGAGCAAGATGAAATATAACACTAATGGTCGTTAACATGCTATCTGCAAATGTGTCATATCTCCTTTGTCAGGACAAACATTGAACATAGATAAAAGATGACCCGAGTCAGCAATAGCTGTTTGACCTTAACAACAATATGGTGGGGGGAACAAACAATATCCAATGATTAGCCTATGAATATGTATAAAAAATATATATTTCTATTGCTCCGATTTTTATGAAATCGGAGTAGGACTGACAAATCGTTCTAAAAGAGCGAACTGTAAAATTTCATGAAAATCCATCGGCTGCGAGTGGAGTTACGTATTTCATGCTGATGGACGGACCCTTTTCGTACATGCTAAGGTGATATCGTTATCATGTGAAATTTTCTTATATTTTTTAAAATCTTTTCGTGGATGCGACACATGTTTAATTTATCATATAATAAAAGTTCCACTTTTCATTGTCTGTAAATAAACAAATAGGAAACCTCATTTTGGAATAGAAATTTCGATGTACATGAAGTACGGTATATTTATCCCATGTTTAGTTGGGAAGCATAATGTGTCATCAACCTAGTAAAATTTCCTGTGAATTCTGAAAAAAAATAGTATGAAAACTATTTCTCTTTTCATACTAAAAACAGACAACGAACATACACAGTTCATACTAAAGGTACTAATAGATGGGTTTTTGGAGGGGTATTCACCAAAATTGAAAGGTCGCATGAATATAAAAAAAAAAAAAAAAAAACTTTTCTTATTGTTACAGAATTTCGTTTTTAGGGCAGCCGTTTTACTAAACCAAAACTTGAAACATGAACAAATGAAATGCACCCAATTATCCGATTCCTGAATGATAAAAGCAGCCAACAAATTCAGCAGCAATTGAGAACTGGATATGGTTCAATATTCATTTCCAAGAAAAAAGCGGAGTGCTTTTGGTGAATGGCAATACAACACTCCAACATCACCGTCTGCAGACGACAGTAGCCTCTCCCTCACGTACAGTGCCCGCCCCTTTAATTTCGATTTGTTGGCATTTGAGGAAATAATCTACAGACAACCGATTCGGTGAAAACTAGGGGTGACAGATGTATCGGTTTCAATGTTTTGACCCGGTGTCCCGAGAGTTTTTTTTAGGCGTGATTAAAAATGTCATGGTTTTCAGAAATTTAAAAACGTAATGGACTACCCAGAAGTTTTTGTTGTCTCCATTTGTACCAAATGCGACTTTATTAAAGTTTTCTTCTTCTTTTTTTTTTTTTTTTTTTCTTTGGCAGTTGTTGGCGCATAGGCTTCTGTGGCCATAGTGCACCTCCCAAGGTTTTTGCAGTACTTTGATCCAAGCCCGAGGCGGGAATCGAACCCGCGACCTTTGGGTTGCCAGGCAGGCACTTTACTCACCCGGCTAGCCCGGTCGGCTCTTTATGAAAGTATTTGCATTTTTAGTGCTGGAAAATGCCAATTTATCTTTAAGTTCAAGAGTTGATTCTAAGAGAGTAAACATAACAGTTGAATTATTTAAAATTTACAAGAAAAAAAAAATCATTTTACAATCCAGAAATTAAAGCAATCCGACACTTTCATCTAAGGTTGCCTTTGTTTTTAAAAATCCATATGAAAAATGGGTGATATCTCACTCTTTTTTTGTGCAATTGCTTATTGTGTAACGTCTTAATTTAGTGCAAACTGCCCTTGCGAATTACAGCTGTAGAGTTGGAGCTAAGATCAAAAGACAGATATAAAATGCTAGTGGGTACCGCTGGATTAAATCTATGATTACTCTTTCATAAGCAACTTACTGACGCGCACAAAAAATAATAAATTTAGTTGTACATAACCAATATTTTTCCCCACTATTAGCGCACAAAATAATAAAATAAATTTAATTGCACATAAACCAATGTCATACATCTCATCAGCTGCACGACTTCATAATAGTGAAAAAAATCGAAATCTAGCTATCTTTGTTATTATTTGAGAGAAGTTTAATTTCTCCATAGTGCATTAAAATCAAAATTTCATTGTGAATTAATAAAGGTTGCACGTACCTCATAATAATAATTCTTTAAGAAGAATAGTTAATTTTTTTTAACTTCCAATAATAAGTTTTTTTTTTCCTCTCTGAAGCACGTTCATTGATATTTTCTCTGGTGGTGCTATAGGACAGGCATTTAAAACTGACACTTGCTTTGACTTCGTTATTTGTCATTTCTTTATATCTAACAAATTGTACCGTTATTTATATCTTTGAGGTTGTCAGGTTTTAAACAGTTTTCTGTATTTTCCCCCTTTCTTCTCTTTTATTCATAAGCGGTTTCAGTGGTGAAAATTGAGTGAACCGGCTGTGCCATTCTGCAGAGCACACTCCCCTGTGGTCCAAAAGACGGAATTGCACGTGGGGATTAGACAGGCAATCTGCGTTGTGTTGTGGGACTACCTGCCCTGCAATCTCCATTGATGTTGCTGAAAGATGCCACATCTAATCTCAAATATCCGGCCATGGTTTGGTCTTTAAAATTAAGTTTATGTACAGAATTTAATTTAGGTGAACTCTACTATCCACGGCATTGACAGAAACAAATGGCACGTGTCTGGATTTAAAGGAGTTAGTCAGATAATGACGGGCTGTGTGTGTGTGCGTGCGCATAAGCCCACCCAATTCAGCGAGATGGGCCGACCTGTGACTCTCGGCACCGTACGATAATCGACGCCAAACTTGCCGGTGCAAGCAACACGGACACTGCCAACCTACTGGGATGTTCATACTAACAACAATATTTAGAGTGCACCGGGAATGGGCCAACAACCATATCCCTGCTGCGACCAAGTCGTTATACTTTATATGAACCAAACTGAACATGGGTAGGATAAAGTGAAACGAGCTGATCCAGTAAGGATCCGCCGCCATCCAACCTGTGGCAACTGTGGGTTGCGATCGAATCTTCATGGGCCAACATCTCAGCTTGCAATACATAATGTAAGATCATGCCCACAACTTGAGGCTGTTCTTGAGGGCTAAAGATGGTGGTAATTGCTATTATGTCAACGTACATAATAATTGACAACTCTGTGTATAAGAATCGAAATAGGCCAATCCAGTGGTGTATTCCTATTTTCTTGCCCATGGTAGAAAATATTGACAGCCCACATTTACTTGCATTTTAATAAAACGAACAATATGTAGAAATTACAGTTAACCGCAGCTATTTTAGCAATCTTCAATTTTAATAAATAGAAACTTATCTAAAAAGATACTTTGCTAGTTATTTTATGTTTCTACTTTTCTTACCTTTTTCTCTGCGTTGTTCTGTTATTTCCACGTTGTCATGTAATATAGCTGTCCAGTCAAATTCTTCTCGTGGATTTAATATAGTGCACTTTTACCGTTTATTATCTTCACTTAACCATGACTCAGAGAGGGTTGCCAGCTTTCCAAGATTGTACTTCGGAATCTGCCATAATTGTTTTCGAGACTCTCAACCCGTAGAGCCACAAGACATGGAAAACTTAGTCCTGTAGATGAATGACCTTGCATTTTATTTGAGAAGGCTAGAGTGAGAATATACATTTCACTTCCAAAGCTTTTTGAAAGAAGAATATTTCAAACCACCGTTCGCACCTCCACTTTTTTTTCAGCTGGAACCCAATTTATTTTTTTATTTTCGTTTTGATCAGTAATCTGATATTTGGTTTGAAAAAAAAAAAAAAAACATCGTACTGTCATAAATTAATAATTTGAATTTAGTTACCACAAAATGTCCAAGGGTTTTTATTATTATTATTTTTTTTATTTGAATCGGCGGCTACTCCTGTAATTTTTTATAAATGTACACGTGAAGCAGACCTAGTTCCCTACGTCCATGCAAATTCTTGCACGTTCATTCCTATAACGACATGCGCAGCACGCTTTCATATTTGACGTCTTGGCACCAACCTATTTTGGTTAGTTGGTCTAGTACTGCATGAAGGTGAAAAAGCAACGAGTGAACATAAAATTTTGCTTGAAACTGCTACAGAAACGCATAACCTGTTGTAAGAAGCTTATAGTTTTCCTTGATTTTGAGTGGTACGGGTCGTTTTCACGATGGAAAGGAGAGCGTTGACGATTCCAGGTTGGCTGCCATTCCATTGCACGATCGGATAAAAACATTGAGGATCCGGAAATTTTTCCAACGAATTCGCCGTGTAAGAGTTTGAATGTTAGCAGACGAGTTTAAAATAAATAAAAACAGATGTCATCGAATTTTGATTGAAGATTTAGGAAAAATTTAATTGTGAGGTTGGTTCCACATAGCTCGACATTAGAACAAAAGGAAACTCGCCCCGATATTTATGCTGACCTACAGAGAACTTCAGTTAATGACAATGTCTTTGTTATTTCCATTATTGCTAGAGTGAATAATGTTGGTGCTTTCAATATTGACTACAAATTTGGAAGTGCCAGAGTAAAGAGTGGTTATAACAAGTTCCATGAGTTTTTACAAGATCATTCGTGGAACTTTTTGGACAAAGGTTGTACTGTACAGTCGTAAGTTAGTTCAACTATCATATTTGAAATTATTTCATACCATAAGATTAATCAATAAATTTTAAATAAAAAACAAGGGTTTTTTCAGCTTCTACCCACCAAGCGAAACTACTTGTTTTTAACAAAAAATGATTAGCTCTTCTAGCATGTTGCTGTTCTGGGATATATATATATTTAAATAAAAATAAACTAATTCTAGCTCACGATACTCTTATTTTGTCACCGTTTGAGCTCTGAAGTAGAAATATATTTATTTTGTCAATTCAGAAACGGGACTTTAATTTAAGCTAATGAAGTTGACAAGCGTATTGCCCACGCCTTGCGGGATTGAAGAAATTCTTCATAAGCACCTTCTTACGTTTAGAATAGTTTAAATATGAAGCCACAATAGTGAAAAAAGTTGTTTTAAGGACAAAGAGCAGTTAATCACAAAATTGTTTTATCCGATAATTTGACTTGATTCGTATTTTGAGCCGTCTTTAAATTAGTATTCTTGGCATAATTTTGCACTTCCTTTTATTGAATGTTAAGTGCGATAAATAGAAAAATCTGAAATTTGTCATTAGAATTTATAAAAAAAACAAAAAAAATTAGATATATGGATAGAACCGTGCAACGGCATTTTGGAATTTTTTTTTTTTTTTTTTTTGGGTGTTCTACCTTTTTGTTACTACTATTACAGTTAAAACAATTTATGGGTCCCTGAGTCGAGACCCTGTCCTTTTCGTTAACTACATCCCTCTTTTGTATGACCCTGAATACAGAAGATAAAAGAAAAAGTTATGGTTATGTAATATCAACGTTGAAATTAATCTTCGTTGAATATCTTACTCTTCTTCCTAATTCCTCGTATTTAATTTTATTTGTGACTTTTTTTTGGCAGTTTTATCGGTTTTAATTTTCTGAGTTAAACTTCTTAATGCGTTCTTAAACCGCTCAGTTTGCACCATCATCCCTATTAAAAGTTATTTATGTTGCAACTTTAATCTTTCATGTGTTATATTTTAGATTCATTAACCCACTTCTTGGCCCGAAAGTAGGTTTCAGTATAGAAACCACAAACGTAGCCAACAACCCAATTTTAGAATTTCGTTGCCTGGTTGGTGGTGGATCTGTACTTTCAACTCAACCAAAAAAATAAGCTAAAAAACTTATTTCACGTGTATCCAATGTATTTACACACATTAGAATCTTAACTTTATCAGTATTTAAAAAAAAAGTCCCCCTTTTTAGATATTTAAGTGAAAAGAAAAAAAAAAAAAATAAAGAAGGCCGGGAAAAGCGGTACTGCAAATGAGGTGCAATAATTCATGGTTCTTCCCCCCCCCCCCTTCCACCACAGGGATCATCAATGTAACCTTTTCGTCAAAATGTCGAATGAAAATCATGCTTTTAAAACCGCATTTGTAGAAATTCCATTTTTAATGGAGTCATTTTAGTTAGTCTCATACTTTTATTATAAAGCAGCCATACATTTATTCCTTTCATAAAATAAAACTATTCTTAATACAACCTGCTTTACTTCAACAGCACCCGCTTTGCCAAAAAACAAAGTAACAGTATGTTTAAACTCGTTGGCAACATTGTAACACCCTTGGCTTTTTACCAGGGCTCCAGCTTCAGCTTCTTCCATACCAGAAATACCTTATTAAGGATATTTTTGGTATCAATATTCTTGAAAGGAAAAAGCCCATTCATTGAGAAGCGCCGATACAAGTCTGGAATAACGTAAAACTCTCATTTTGCTTTGATTTTTATATAATCAGACATATGCAGACCTAATGAGTCAAAAAAAAAAAAAACAACCGTCGATTACACTCCCAGAGGGAAATAAATGCACAATTATCATAGAGGAATGCGTTGTATACGTGAACAAGTTCCCGATATCGAGGATTGCAGAACTGCAATAACCTTGAGTGGGTCAGACACGTGGGCAGCTTCACTTTCCACGAAATCCACAGGTAACACCCAAGTTCTTAGAACTACGAGTAATGTGCTTCAATTGATCGAATGACTTGGGTAGGTCATCTTTCTTTAACAGTTCATTCGAGATGTGATAATTTTCTGGATGACAAAATTATCCCTAAATATACTTCGTAATATTCTAATTGCGTATGTAAAATATTCGAAAAGTTTTCAAAAGTCTGTCAGTCGAGTATAATAATGGATTTATTCCATTATTATACTCGACTGACAGATTATTATATTCATAGTTTAGAATAGTTCTCAAACCCTTTGGAGATTACTGCATTTCCGCCGCATCATAAGATGGTTCGACTTAGGAGGATAGTCGGTGTGTGTACGTATTAATAAAAAGAACAATAAATCACATTTTATTGTGTGTAGTTTTTTTTACTTTCTTCTTATTTTTGTATAAATGGAAAATGAAATTTGTTTTATTGGAATATTTATTATTTTCTCCCCTAATCCCACATTTCCATTGGACTTTAGTTTTTACAAAAAGCCATACTTTTCCAGAAACTTATCCCTCGCTGTTGGCGAAGGATTATTGTATGTATACCAATTAAATATAGGTGATGCGGCGCGTTAACACTGGTCTGATATATTCCCAATACTGGCGTATTAACAGATGTTCAATAGTTGACACCCAGACATTTCAGCTGGAATAAATCATTTGCATTTACACAGTTACCTGTATATTTTTAAATCACTCAAATACTCTGGCAGAGAATAATCCTCAAATGTTCACTGAATTTGCGCTTGATTTGAATGCTATAAACTTCCTGGTAAATTTTTCATGATAACCACTAACACTCAAGTTCGATGACTCAGAGATCAAAACTTTTTCAAGGATGACAATAGGATGCAAATTCACCCAGATCGAAATGCACTGTTCGTCGTTGAAATAGCCTCTACGGATTTACCTGAAAATATGCATATTCACTATGATATATGAATGTAAACGATTAGCATCTCAAGCTGAATGCAGCAGCAGAAAAAAAAAAAAATGTGAACGAATAATGTACAGTCATTAGCATGCGTAATGACAGATCATATGCAGCTGATGGACATGGAAGTTGAAATGTTAAAAGCTAAATGATCAATACAGCAAATGGACATTCTTGTGGGTCTTGATACTCGAATACTTAGACTGTTGGACGTTTTCAACAATAGGTACACGAAAGTACTCTGCCAGAGCTCTGGTGGCATCATCAGAAAAACCATAACAGGAGGATTAACGAACGCTGACTTAAGGAAGGAGCGCAGAACTGTTGGACCAGACAAATTTCCAATGTTCATCCTTAAGATAAGTAGCCCATTTATAATAGATCTATTACTGCACATCTATCAGGAAATCATTAGGTCAGGAGCTTTCCCGCAAGCCTGGAAAAATTACATTGTAACTCCAATACCAAAGATTAAACACCCAAAATTGGCTAAGGATTACAGACCAATTTCTGTTAGTTGCACCCTACAGAAGGTATTCGAAAAAGCACTTCTTCCCACCATCAATCAACACTGCTTCAGCCATAGACCACCACATTTGCACTCAGTTATTTCGGGTAGATCAACAATAACAAACTTGCTGGAAACCCTTTTTCGCGTGCAGAAAGCACTAAATGAGAAAAAGCAAATTGATATTATTTTTTTGGATATCTCCGCAGCCTACGACAACGTCTCAATTCCAGCGCTCATTGCGATTTTAAAGAATTATTTTAATGTAAGAGGAAATTTGTTAACTATAATAACCAGCCTGCTAGAGCATAGAAAACTTATTGTTAAGCACCAAAAGCTACAATCTTGCTTTACCATCTCGCAAGGAGTGCCACAAGGGGGAGTTCTTTCGGCTACTCTCTTCGCGGCCGCCCTGGAGCCGTTTCTTGCACGGTACTGCAATTTTATAACATATGCTGACGATGTAAAATTCTTCATCACTTCCAAAGACCATGACTCAGCAGAAGGTATTTGTCAGATGGCAAATAGCACAATCCGAGAATTTGAGAGCTACCTGGATTGCATCGGGCTCCGTATTAATGCACAGAAGTCTGCCCAAATGACCATAACTTACAAGCAGAATAAAAATGACATCTCGATCTCTGTGAACGGGACTAGTGTGGAAAAAGTGCACTCTCACCTGGACCTGGGTCTTAAGTGGGATGACAGACTCACCTTTGCTCAACACTTCGCCCATATGAAGACAAAAATATTCGCCGCTTTATGGGCTACTAGACAGGAACTGGTAGGAATTAGGGATCCTCAACTAGCGACCAAGTACATTTTAATGTGTGTCCTGCCAATTGCAAGCCTCGCAAATCTGGTCTTCAGCTCCAGATTCACATTATAAGTCCGTCCTTGGGATCGAGTACTGGTTCTTGCGATGGCTTAACAGAGTTGCTGGCCACCCTTTTACTATCTCAAGGGCCATTCTCTACTCAAACCTTAACATCACACCCTGGATGCAGCGGACAATTAACAGGAACATACACACTCTCGCACAAATGCTCACAGGCAGAGTAGATGCTCCAGTCCTGGATAATATTCTAGTTAAACCGCGTGCCACTGCTAGACGTTGCGGAGAACTAAATAATCCACTGCGTTCAGTCCTGAACAATCTTAGTAACCTACAAAGATTCTTCCCATCAAATGCAGCGAAAATATTTAACTCTCTGCACATAGATGCCGAAAAACTGTGTGAGGATGCAACATACCGGAAAGAGATCTTCCAGGATTCGTACAGACTTACCGAAATATGAATCGGATGCAAAGTACTAAAGAATTGTGAAGAAAATTGAAGCCTTCTGCTTTAGGAACAATAATAATTTGTTGACTGGAAAAATATACCTTCTGTAACAGTTATGTAAATATGTAAGTTATAGATGGAATTATTAGTGAATTGTAAGTATATGAGTTGTATAATGTATGTACAGAATCATTAATGTGTAAATACCGTACATATTAAACATAGAATGTGTATATAATATTTCGGGACGAGACTACGTGTTCAGTATATGTAACCCACTGCACGTAGTATCTCGTATCCTGATATGTACTTAGCACCCTCCTGGCACTTTGCCGTCCCGGGGTGGTTTCCTTATGGAAATAAACGGATGATAATAATAATAAAAGAAAGGCAAAAGCACTTGTCTTTGAACTGCTTCAGTGTAAACTCTTGTATTCAGAATGCCATCAGTAACGAATAGAAATGAACATATATTGCAACTTGATAGCTTCCCATACCATAGTCGGCGCCTCCGTAGCCAGGTGGGAAGGAGCAGTTGTGCGTGCACACGCTTCTTGATTAGACCGGGGTTCGAGCCCGTCACCACCAAATGCGGAAAGGGCAGGGAATGACCACCGCATATTCCCGGAGCAATATGGCCTTAGTTGCTAATGCTCCCAAAAAACCAAACAACAACAACTCATACCATAATTCGGTGTGCCACTCCCTGATGCTTGCTGGATTATCTCTGTCAATGGAATTAATCATCTATTCCTGTGCTTTGAACACAGTGCTTGACACTTGATTTGGGCTTTGTTTTATTGTAGATATAAATCTGTATAACAGGGGGGGGTTGGTACCTCCTGGCACGATAATAAATTTATTATCCCTTATCTTATCCCTAAGTACCACTGCAAACGCTGACGATGTTGGAATAGCGTGAGAGAGAAAAAAAAAAAAAACATCAAACCAGTCATGCACAGAGATGAGCATTGCACAGTCCTGCTCTATTAGGCGTAACTATGGCGTTTAACTACTTGACTTGCTATACTCTGTATATATCACAGAAGATTCTCAAGATCTTGAGGGTAATTTCTTTTGATTCCCCTTAATAAGAGACCAGGATTCTCTCGCCAAATTGTGGGAGGGCAAACTCTTAACTAGACAAGCAAGGCGTGTGTTACTTAGAATAACAGGACTCAAAGTGAAAACAAAACATGAAAGTTATTACATACGTATACAACATAATATACAATTGAATTAGAAAGCATACAGTCCTAATATACAAAGTCTACTCAGAGATACCTTGCATATATTATTCTAATTAGTTTCCATTTACTAGTTATTCTGATTTGACAATTATATAAAAAACACCTGATTCATTCTACTTTCCTTATTCCCCAACTAACTCATAACACTTGTACATTCACTATACCTATTTCACTTACTCCTGTATACAATACTGTTTCATTCATCATTCAGCTCTGTGTTCTCACATCCGTTACAATATACTTGTAGACCAATCTTCAGTATTCTAAAGTCCCTACTTGTTATTAATCACTCAGATAAACCAACAAATCTTCATCAATAAAAAACACTATATTCAGAGTTGCTCATATAATTTCTATCATTTAAAACATATTCAGAATCCCTCTTTATAAACTTTACTATCCTTCTAACACAGCTATTTGTACATCAATTTCATCTATTACTCATTCCCTCGTTTCCCTTGCATTATACACTAACCCTTTTATACACTTACACTTTACTTTCTACCCCCTTTTCATTAATTACCCTACTATTTCACTAACAGTCCTTGTTAACTTAGTGTACTTAATATATCGCTCACCTACTTCAATCCTTTTTCTTCTTCTCCAGGTAGGTTTTTCGCTTAGGCTCTCCAAGCTATCTTCTAAGGCTTTCCTTCATTTGCTTTCTCCTGAATCTGCTTCAAATAATTTTCCGGAACTCTTGACTGCTTAGGTCTGGCATCCTTTCTCCTGCTTTGAATACACAACTCCTCCTTTACTATGGATCATTCAGATGTACCTTTCTCCAAGGGGTCGTTACCTCTCCTGGTTCACTTAACTGTCTTTCATAATCTTTTTGCTTATCATCCTTAGCCTTCCCGTTACTTTCTACTCTTAAACTATTTTCCCCCTTGCTGTCTAGGGGCCCTTTTTGCACTCCCTACATTTCTGCACTGCCCGACTTGCTTTCTCACTGTGCGTCTCCACGATTTCCCCTTTAGCCACACTCCCTCTTACTCTTGCCACTTGTGTTCTCTCACACTCACGACCCCAACTTTTTCTTCGTCGTTTAACCTTCCTTCCCCAGGACTCTCCACCAATCCCAGGAATTCACCTAATCGTTCCCTCTTTTCTATTCTTTAAAAAACTTACCATAACGATTTTCCCCGTGTGCACACCAAGCCATTTTCTTGTTTAGTTCTCAGCACAATCCTTTCATGTCTACCGTCCGTCGTCAACCAGGATTTTCGTTTTTTCCCATTTCAAAGCCGCCACAGTGACCTGGTCTTTTTCGACCCAAACGCTAGCCCATCGGGACTTGTGTCTAGCTGCCGCATAGATCAAAAGTGTCTTAATCACCTGCATATCACCGACCCATTGTTCTGTTTCCAGTAACCCTTTTCCGCTTGTTCACTAATGACCACTCCTTCCCTAGTATGGGGCGGCTGTTTTTGTTTACTCGCCGTTCACCCCCTTTTCCCACGGATCTACATTTATATGTTACTTTCTCTTCCATTTGACTGTAATTCAGCTTGCACATCTATAATCGCTTATTTTCTAAATCTATTATTCCTCTCATATATGCTTCTCTTTCAAATGTCAAAATTCCTTTCCATATCAAAGATTAAATTATTCCCAAATTACAAAATTTTCCCATAACCTCTAAATATCTATATTTGTAAGACTGACATCTTACACTACAAATATAGAAATCGTTGAGTCTTTTTTCAATGCACACTGACACTATACTATAATTAGAATTAATATCATTTGGGTAGTAAGCCATGATTCGATTAGAAATGAACTTTAGAAAAGTGTCTAAACCATGCAGAAACGAAAGGCACACGCAATAAAAACTTGGTTCCAAAAAGTGACACCAGGGTCGCTTGGCACTGCATTGGGTAGTATGCAAAGTCATGACACGATTGGTGATACGTCCCGGATACCATAAAGGTAGATACGACCACAGTAACAAGCAAATGTCAGCGCAGATTAAAGATCGTATTTTGTTGTTAGAAAATTCCATCCCTGCGCAAACAGTGATGGATTGGTTACTCGTGTAAATGCATGCAGTACAGAAACAGCTTATTGTAAGCACATTTCTGAGATTCGTAATTAACAACTGTGCTAGGGTTAAAGTAATGCATTAAAAATGATAAGTGGGGAATAAGTTCCGTTCATTGACTAACAAGCTTTTCTGTGTGTTTATTCTTGCAAAACGGCAGCGACTGAAGTGAGTACTTTCACCTCAAAACACTGCGATAAATACAGGGATGCTGCTTTGCAGGAGTAAATATGCTGAGATTTCCACACTCAAGAGATAAATGATTTCCAATATGATAGGCGAGCATTTTATGTGGGCTAAACGAAATAAAAAGACAGCAGTGAGAAATTGAAAAACAATTTAATAATAGTATTGATGTTTTCAACTAATGGATTTAAAACGAGTCTCAAATTATATATTTATATTGCGTGTCAATAAATAGGAAGTATATTGACATGCAACGTATACGTATGTCTATCGTCCTTTGCCATACTAGAACATAACAATTAGTTTGCTCCATGGTAACGGAGCTGTTAAACTAGTTCAAATAATAGCAGATTTATGCAGAGCCTTCATGCTACAGAATGTTCATCCGTAAACTCAAGATAGAGGTTTGCAGACCGTCGAAATTGTTATAAGAATCTTCAAGGGACAAAGAAAATTAAATACTGTTCAACCTAAATATTATGACCATTCCTTTGTTTTAGCAATTGGCCCTTATCCCCACCTCGTGAGACATGTGTTGCGTCGAGAAATGCCGATAAATGTGATACTGCACCTTCATGGGATGTAGTCCGTACGAAGTACTTGATCGACATAGACAAGGAACATGATCTAACGAACTTCGAAAAAGGATTATTATCCGATAACGGTTGAAGGGTGACATTATTACGGAAACTGCGAATCTTGTGGGCTGTTCGCGAAGTGCTGTAGTCAAGGTGTTCCAAGAGTGGAAGGGTAAAGTGTTCATTGTCTAACGGCCCCAGGGGTTCCCCCATCTCCGTGTTGTGTATTCTGTTTGTGAAACACAGAACACTGAAGGTCAGATTTTAAAAAGTGTAAGGTTTATATTGTGAAGTGTCATGTTGTGTTGTTCATCTGACTTTTTAGCCGTTGGACCCCTAGTGGACCCCCCCGTTGCCCCACACTTAGCCCCGAGGAGATAGGTTAGGCACAGAGGGATTGCATTAGAAGTAAGTACTCTGGCAGGCCCTGCCACCTAATTTCCTAAGATTTCAGTGGCAAGGGCCTAAAAAAAATTTAAAAAAAAAAGCGCATATTCAGCTAGAGTAGGGGTGAAAACTGAAGGGGAGGGGAAACAGAAGTATGGAGATGATAGGTAAGCAACCCCAGAAAGGTCAGTGGGGACTGGCCCCACCAGGAGAAAAGGGGTGGCAGGGAGGGGGAGGAGAGAGAGAAACCGTCCTCTCCCTACCAGAGCAGAGGGGTTTAAAGTGAATCGAGTTAGGGCACCCGGTTCAGAATGCCAGGTGGCCAAGAATAGCAGTTGACATCTAGTGGCACGCCGGTGGCGTTGTCAGTCTTCATCTAGGAGATTGTCTTATTGGTCACATCCGTGAGAGTCAAGTCCAGTAGCATATGAACCTTTTGCCTTTTGTAGGTTGTCTTAATTCGTGGGTTGTCTCTAATCAGAGGTTTTGGAACATTCCGGTGGTGGTTCCTGGGTAAGTTAGTATCTTTGGAGCATGTACGGTAGTTCACACCAATGATGGTAATGCTGGTCAAGTTTTGCTGCCTTGTTCCCGTACCATAGCGGGAAGAGCAGAAGTCGCCGGACCAATGCGGGATCCAGTACCTCATCGATAGTCGTTGTGATTTTAGGCCATCCCGCCTTGTGCCAATATATAGAGAGAAAGTGGTGGATGGGTTAATCAGGGGACGCTCAGGTGTTTCCAAGAACACGATCCAACAAATTCCTCGTCCGTATGGGCTGCTGGAGTAGGTGCCCCGTTCAAGGTACTCATGCTTACTTACTCCCATCCATACCTTTTTCGATGTAGTATGTTTCCTGCTATATGTATGCCATCCGGGAAGATGCCACAGGTGTGTTCCGGCAGGATGTTGTGCCCTATCACTTTGTTGGCATTGTTCGAGAGTGGTTACACGAACACGAAGTGACTTTCAGGTGCTTGCTACCTTGGCCGCTAAATTCGCTGGATATGAATCCCTAAAAACATCTCAGGAATGGCGTGGATCAGCGACCCACGAAATTCCAGAGATGTTTCCAAATCTTCAGATCGCAGATTTGGATCCTTCACCACAGACTATCGCAGTACTGGCAACATGGTACAACAATTTCTGCAAACTTGAGAGGCTTTATAGAGTCCATGTGGTGGCAAGGGGAGGACATCCCACTATTAAGTAGATTTTTTTTTTTTTTTTACTAAACAGTGAATATTTGGCTGAATTGAATAATGAAACTATTTTCATTGTTATTTATTAATATCCTAATAGGGACGGTTCATATAATATTTAATTATGCAGGGGAAGAAGATGTGTCAAGTTTCTAGATAGTTTCGTTTTAAGGTTGAGTATCTTCTACAAGTGACATTGGTGGGGAAAAAAGCCGAAGAAAAAAATCGCTAAATTACACTGCACTTCATCTCACTGATATCACGTTCATTTGAAATGTCATGCGGTCTGTTGTACAAAATGTGAATGAAAAGGATATTTCAAGCCTTGCATAACAGTGACAAAACTGCTCACTGTTCTCAGATTGGGGTACAATCACCACGTGCTCCCTCGGTGATACACAACAAGCAAACAGTACTTCTTTTCGAAATGCTAGTACTTTTTAGTATTTTAAATCCTATGGTTGGACATTGTTAGAAGCAAAAAATTGCATAGCAAACAAAAGTTTAAATGTTTTTAAAATGTTACATGAAACAAGAGAAAGGTTGTTCTCTTGATAGTAACAGTTTTGATATTTGGCAGATTTTTGTTATTCCCTGTAAATATCATTCAAAAGGGACTGCTGTCGCTGTAGCGTGTCGTTACTAAATTATAGACCACTGCACGAAACAGAACAACAAAAATATCAAAATTCAACTAATGCCAATGTGATGACATTGCATGAAATTCAATAATTAGAATTATATAAAATAGTGGGAGCTGCCTTGTATGGTAGAGGGGCATATCGTTGCCAAAGGAACCTATTAGTAAATATGCCCATTCAATATAATACTTTAAAAATAAAGCGAAAGTGCGTAAAGAGAAATTAGACTATACGAAATATTTAAGTAGTCGTACAAAGTATAAACTCACAGGATTATTGCAATTATTTTTAGCTTAGTTAAAATATATAAATATCAAGTTATAATCTGACTAGTATTACGCCCTTTTTTTTTCCCCTAGAGAAGGAAAAAACATTCCATCAGAAATTGGAGAAATATCTTATAATACCTGTTCTGTAAATTAAATCCCAATTGGAGAGGTGGGGGTGGATTCTCCAATAATTGGTCTATCGCTACATCTTTTGGTGTGTACATACCAGCCAGTTTATTGAGTCAGTTACAAAGACAAATCCGCACAAACTAATTCCCGTGGGATAATAAACTTATTTTGAAATTTGGGACAGTAGTACGGAACTGAGACAACAGGGATAGATCACCACCCAGAACGAAAAAGTCAAGAACATTGTGAGAAATATGAATGCACTACTATTTATTTAATTCTTTTTACAAATTGTATTATTTTGACAATCAGCTTAAAAATAGCTTACTATTAACAACCACGCAGATTTGTTACGAGCTAGAAAGACAAAGAATTGAGATAGGTAATAGAGGATTAAAAGTATCGATTGTATAAACAAACCCGAAAATTTCCCCCTACTCCGCCACGAACATTGCAAAGTCGACCTTTTGAAGCGCTAAAACATACTAAAATTTTAAGATTAGTTTATAAGCAGAATATAAAATCCTAAACTTGAATTAAAGGCATGTGCCTTAAATTCAATGGAATTCATCGGGAGTTTTTGTTTTCCTGTTTACTTTTCAAGTTCTCGAAAGTAAACCAAATATCAATTTAAGTTCTTGAAAAGTAAACTTTCGAGATTTCAATTTCTCATAGCAAATGCATTTCCATATTGAGGTATTGCTTACAGACAACCAGTCTGTAGTTGTTGTTTACAGTAGTAAACATAAATTGGTTTCTGGTTTACTAGGCCTGACGGTATGGTCAGGAGCGAGAGCGCAGTAGAACACGCTCTTTGATTGATCCAAATCAGCTAAATATAAACCAATTTAATGCGAATCTTACTGTAATAGAACACTGCGCAGCGCAATGATGGCTGTTAAAGGGGGGGGGGGGGCGATTTCGACTTATGCGACGAATATGATTAAGCAATAATTTTCAGTGCAAAATACAGAAGTCAACTTATATGCCGGAATATACGGTAATCAGATTGAAAGCAATAATAATGAAGATTATCATCAACAGTACTTTTTGGTCAAGTGGATTCGAACCGGTCAACTGAAACACGTGTACTAGACTAGCACTGTGACATTGATCACTCTTGTACATTAGGCCATCTTTATCAAAACAAAAAATAAAAGCTCATTTCAGCAGTGCACGGAATTCACTTACTCCCCACAGCACTCATTGCTAAACTACTTATCCAAAATTTAATGCCTGTAATTCTGGTGATGTCTGATTTTACTAGTGGATTTTTCCAAAAAGTTTGGGTAAATTCCGATATGTAAGCTGTGTACGACTCCGATTGAGCAAAAATTCGTTTAGTATAATAATTTCCAGGAGTACATCCCTTATGTTAAAGGGGTGTGATTGCACTGAGATGGGGATCAATTACTGAGGATACTACCTCATGTCTTAGATGGCACGATGTAGAATTGGGCCTACTTTAAAAATATGATATTATTAATGATATGATTTTATGAAACCTTACTTTTACGGAAACTGATTGTAATAATAATAATATCATAGTAGTCTAGGAAGCATTATCAGTCAAAAGGAACGCTACGATGTGGTAAAAGCTGCCATTATTCCTTGAACAAGTCGCAGATCATCTAATTCAGCATTTCCAAAACAGTAGACGCGTCTTCCTTTGTTAGTTCCATAGGGCGCAGTTGTGGGAAGCCACTGGTGGCGTCTTACCCTCAACGCTATGACTATGTTAGTTCTATAGGTTATTAGGAGAGTGCGATCTCTTATAATAACAGTTCACTAATTCTTATTAACTGAACCTTTCTGTCGCAATTTTTTAAAATAAAGTGCAGTTTTATATTTAAATATGCTGTTATGAATTAAACGCTTACGAAATTATTTTATACTTCTAAAAAAAAAAAAAATTATGCGCACAATACCTGTAAACAAGGTTCTGAATTAAATTTTCTGCTGCTTAAAAATTAATTTAGAAGATATAAAATACAAGTCTGAACCGCTGAGTTTTTTTTTTTTTTTTCTCTATATTATTCTAAAGTTTCGTATAAAGCTACAATATTCCCTTTTCTAAATATCTTTAAAATGAAACAAAGGCATTATTATTTAAAATTATCATAATATTTAGTTATTATGTTGTAATATTAACTTGATAAAATCTCTGATGCCATTGTTATCTGACGTCACTGCATTTGAACGTACACAAAGAAAAAAAAAAAATTGTGCTCTTAATTCTATTATCCATGTATATATTTTACCCCCAGGTTAACTATTATGTGTTCTATTAAGAATAGCTATTAATGATTCCTTAAAAGCGAGCAGCCGTAACTAATAGATTATTGATGCCTACGTAATATATTTTTCTCTTACAAAGCGGGGAAGGTTGGCGTGCACCTAAATGGTATAAAGAGATGCTTCGGATGGACGGTCGATAGTGAGTCAGTGTTTAAAGCAGACAGTGATTCTACCATTGAATTATCGCTACAATATTGAGAAATGTTTTGGAATGAATTAATCAATATACATTCCGAAATATTAGTCTATTTTAGTGGCAGAAATATGCGCTTTAAATTATAAAAAAAAAATTTACTGCATTAATATTTAAAGGAGAAAAATGATAACCGCCTCCGCAACTGTGTTCAACATCTATGAAACAAAGCAGATGTGTTCTCGGAAGATCACTTTAGATACTCTTAAATTTCTGAATTTAATAAATGCTAATTTTGCATTATAAATTTAATGGAGGCTAATGACAACAGTACCTTGTGAATGTTCGTTCTCTTGTCATCCTTGCCGCAGTTACACTTTACATGATCATGTAGCAGCCACTGCTGATGTTGAGTTCTTGTCCTCCCACTGCAAGGTGAAAGCGAGTAGTCTTCTACTGTCGACTACAGCTAGATATGACGCTCAGCCAATCAGCGCCATCTAACGTCAAAGGTATGTACTGTGAGTCAGCTTTGACTATTCATAGCATCTGTCATTTTCGGTTGTTATTTAGAATAGCGGACAAAGATGTAGAGGCACGTGTTGCACACAGGTGCACTGTTATGACGACAAAGGGTTCAGATGACAGACGTAGATGGCAGGGATTTAGTGAGCGAATGTGGACTGTCTCCAAATAAAATAACACAATACTGCAGCATGGTAAAAACAAAAACGCACAGGTACGCACAATTACAAGGAAGGAATATATACATTAAAAAAAAAGAACGGATATTTTTGGAATAGGTGCTGTGGCAACTAAGGCCAGGAGGTATATAGAATCTTTAAATGAAGTTTTTTATCCCTGTTTGGAGGGATGAAAAACAGTGGACAAATAAAGGTGAAACGCTAACTGTGAAGGAAACGTGATACGAGATCATCAGGTTTAGTTTCTTTGTCCAAAGTCGATGATCCCATCATGCTACAGTCCCGCTACGTTAGTAATTTTCCATTTCTACAGTTTTAATAACAGAATGGGATAGGTCAGCTTTCCTGTATTAAAAATATCGCAAAGTGGAGCCAATTGGTTAAACTTTATACAGGATGTTTCATAATATGTGGGCCGTACTTTGAAGGTCGATTGAGGACCTAAAAACAATGGAAATAAGTTCATATAAACTGTGTCCGATTGTGAACGTTTACAGGGCTATGGCTGTTTGAATTTAAACATTTTTTTTTTTTAATGGTAAAATATAATAAAAAAAATAATAATAAATAAGAATAATCGAGCATGTATGTGGTGGGAATAAACATTCTGCTAGGAATATTCCTCGCATCTTTTAAAACTCCATAGCCATGTTTTACACCTCAAACAACCATAGCTCCGTAGTCGTTCAGAATCGGACACTAAAAACTTTTAATCATTGTTTTAAATTAATCCTAAAGTTACAACCATACTGTATACAGGATTGGCGTGAAAACTATATATACAGTATAGTTATTTCTTCTTTTAAGATTACATGATTCCATTTTAAAATGCTGTTATTCTCATTCTATATTTCGTATTGGCGTTCTCGTACATTTTCTAGTTAATTAGATGGATGACTTGCATGCTTGTTCCGTCTTCGTAGATCAGTGGAGACGTCAAAGTCTTGCAGCAGCAACACAGTTTTTCGCTCAAGACTATTTTGTTATCATGAAAGAAGAGGGAAAACGTGGTGTTAGATGTTAATGTGAATGGAATCTTAATTAGTTATCTATATCTTTATTAAATCTTCATGTCCTTCCATTATAAACAATGCTCTGACTCATGTTTTATTATAATCTGTTTTGACGTTAGCTTAATGATACAATGTTGGAGGAAAAGTAATTTTACACCAGCGGTTTTCAAACCTTAAGTGAACTTCCAAAAAATAAAATAATAAAAGTTAACTCAATTGGAGAACTAGTTAAATACTTAAATGAGGGACTTACAATATGATCTTACTGGAACTTCCATTTCTGATACAATATATTAATTCAGTAAAACTAAGTGTGTGTGTGTGTGTGGTCCAAAGCAACTAAGAACTATGATTATGAAACATCAATGTACTGTGTTCTGTAAATTGCATTCTGTGGTCAATTTGCTGGTTTAAAAGCACGAGTTTCCTGGAGAGGGAAATATATCAACTCAGCCATGTTTCAAATAAAGCCCATAAAAATTCCTCGCATCATTGAAAGGATTCCAACCTAGGCCTTTTCCGCCCGGTGTGGGGAAGTCTATGATTACATTCACTGTGCTTTCCTCGAGGATATCAAACCTAGGTTATTACACGGAAGTGGCGGAGCTGCAATTAATCATCTCCGTTCTATCCCACTGATCAAATATTTGATGTACACTCGATCTGATTCGATTGCCAATAACAGCGGTTCGTCTCCAACCCCCAATTACGGGAAAAGCGATATCCAACAGTGCCACACAACCAAAATGTAAATCTTTTTTCTTCTTCCTTTCTCAAATCTCTAAAGCTCTTGAAAAAAATTCAAACAGTCTCTAAGTACGCACTGTATACTGTATTTCTGTCCTCCCCCTACAGAAACATTGCCTTGGGGACCATACTAACCACAAAGAATTAAACGCATCAAAAGCTTCCTCGTATCTATCTCCAACCACAAACTAATCCTTTTGGAAATCAGTCTTCTGCGAAAAGAAAACCCCCAAGCTATACCAAAAGCACTTTAAGGTTAGGAGGAACTATAACCCAAAACGGCTGTCAGTATAACCAAATTTCATTTTGAACATTTTCCCAAGAATGCCCTGAAAGATTCAAAGACCACTTTCAGGATTATTGGATCGTCTTAATCGCGCACTTGCGGGTATCACTTTTATTCTATTGTTTCGAAATGCTTGGGTTCATATCCTGTTTCGATCGAAATAAGATATGAATAAACTTAATTTTTATCTCACGGAAATATCGGTTTTTTTCGTCCAGCAAAACAGATAAACCAATCGAAGAATACATTCAATTTCAGGAACGTTTAAGTTCTTCGGACTTTCACTAAACCCTCAAATCATCTTGACGATACCCAGGGTAATAGAAACATTATCATTATTTACTGCCATTGCTGTTGAAATGTAACGCACAATACACATTTCCACTAAGTGCATTTGTTGAATTTTTGGTAGTGATAAATTCCAGCCTAACATTTGAAAACCGCATTCAGTTTGCAAATTCGAAGGTTGTGAAAAGCATTGTGGAGAATTAAAATGGACCTGTGCAAAATACACAAGGAGACTATCATCAAGTTTATTAACCCCCTTTATGCTGTTCTGTGTTATGCTGCAGAAATCTGGACAGTGCGCCGCACAGTTCTCTCAAAAAAAAAATTGTTGCAGTTTTGGGTATTATTCGTACCTATTATACACAACCGCAAAAATTTCACGTCACAAAAACTTTGCCTACACGCCAGCAATTCACTTAACACAAATCGAAAGGTAAAGTCTTATTCAACTTCTGGTATGCCAGAATGGGTAGTCTCAATACATGGGACATTGTATCAAAAGAAAAAAAAAAATAGCAAGAGATCACATGAACAATCCATCGCATTGCTTGAAATCTCAGCTTACTAAAGAGACATTTTGTTGACAGTGAATAAACTTAATTGCTAAGGTGCACAGTATAATATCTGTAGCGCATGCGTATCGTTGATACCTACCGAAAATTATACTTGTGACTTTGTCACAATGTTTTTGCGTAGTCCGGATCCGGAAAAGCATTTTTGTTTGTAAATGAAAAGAGTTTCAGGGGAGAAAGAACCATGCTACCCTCGCCTGAGACCGAATTCAACCACGTTGTGAAAAAGACCCATAAAAATTCCTAGCGTAGTTAACGAGATTCGAAGCATGTCTTTTTCTCCCAGTGGGGAGGGACGGTGATTATAACACGTGTGCTACCCATAAAGGCCCGCCGGCTTGAATTCCATCAATGAGGTGAGAAATTTTTATGGGCTTTTTTCACAACATGGCTGAGAACGTTTCAGGCGAAGGTTTTCATGATTTTTTTCTCCCGGAAACGCGAATTTTCGCCCAGCAAACAGCAAATCGACCACAGGATACACGCAACAACTTAAGAAACATAATATATATGGTGCAATATGGTCTAAGTCGCTGATTCGCCTAAAAACCCTATAATAACAACTTCCTACTAAATCTGTGTAATTATTTCTTGCACTACTTGGACAAGGAATTCATAGAATTAGGGTGAGGAAAATGATCTAATAAAATTCAAAGAAGAATGTCAGTCACTTGTAAAATTTTACGAATAAGACCCAAAGAAACTATACGTAATAGTTAGATAGTATATGATGTCGCCACTATGTGCAAACTCATGGAACTGATAAAGATCTGTATACTGTACTCCGATATAGTATCAACTAGCACAGAATATGTTTATTTCCTTTTTAAATCTGGCACACAAACTCTTGGCAATATTTCAGAAATCCTCGTAACATAGATCGACGACACATGTAAAGGAAGTGCGAGAAATAAATACTGAAAAGGAATTAATATAAGCCGGTTAATGGTCTCGTGAAAAATTATTCGGAAGTAATAGCGATTAAAGTACAAAAGTTCCTGGAGTATTTTGTGTAGGCTGGTCGTATGCGTTTACTGACTGGTAAAATTTGTATTTGACTAACAGAATCATATAGCAGGTAGAAGTGGCTACGATTATGATATAAGTTTTTGTTTTAAATTATTTTCAGTATTTTTTTCGGTATTGCTTTAAAAGTTCTAAGAGTATTCTTAAATCGCTATGGGTAAAATTTAGTTATTCAGCTTAAACCAAATGCAGGTCACCATGAAATGCCAGAAGGGTGCATTAAAAATTTAACTGTATTAAATAAAATGATATATCAAAAACAACACATCTGAAAAACTAAAGCCACATCATAACTAATTAACCAGATGCTGTGCAGAAAAGGCTTGGGACATAAATTATATTTGTTGATGATTTGTTGATTTATGTGGGATGAAGGTACAGGAAGAGGCAGAAAGCAAAGAGATATCATTTAAAGTTTGTTGATACTAAGATTAACGCAATGAGAATGACAAGGAAGAATTCATATCTTTATTGGGGGATAGAAGAAGAGGACAGCTTCGGATATTTAGGAAGTATGGTAAAAAAAGAAGGAAGAATTGATAAGGAGATAAATAGGACAGATCAAGGAAGAAAGTTTTATAACTTTGTAAAAGATCTATTTTGGAGAAAGGAGATACCTGAGAAGTGCACGACTGGTACTCTATAGAGCGTGTTATGTACCAATAATACCCAATGGATCAGAGTCGTGGGTAATGCGGGAAAAGGATATAAGAATGGAAGAAATTATTTCCATATATTCTTTCTTGCAAGAAATACAAGAAAGAATATATGGAAATAAAATTTCTGAGAGGTGTGTGTGTGGAAAGACTAGAAGAAATACAATAAGGAACGCGGCCATTACGAAGAAATGGAAGAAGAACAAGAAGGAGAACGATCACGGACTTCCAACGAGGATGCTAGAAATGGAGGTTAAAGACTACGAGGAAGGCCCAGAAGAAGATGGAGGGAGGAGATGAAGAGAGTTGTGGAAAGAGGAGGAATTAGCTGGGAATAGCTGGAAGACATGGGAAAATAGAGAAAACCGGTTTCCTATCAATCCGGCAAGAAGCTGGAATGACGAATAAGTAAGTAATAAAATTTAACAAAACAAAAGAACGAAAACAGTTATGTTAATACCCTCTCTAGCTCAAAATAAACTCATAAATAAGAACTACCTTTCACTTTTCTTCATGCTAACCTTAGAACTGGAGGTATTTGTACCTTTCTTCAAAAATTTTCTGCACGCGATCACTGAAGATCTAATTTAGGTCGACATGCAGCTGATTGAAGAGGACAACCGAATTAAATGGGAACATGTTTTTAAGACAATCAAGTTAAGTGATTTTTAGCACGAAACTGAGAAGCGAGTTTTGACCCGGAGTCTTTGCGATACTTGATTTCTTCAATAATAAAGAAGCGTCGGGAAAATCCAGTCAGCGTGTGAGTATCCTGGCCAATTTTTTTTCTTTTTCTGATCTGAGAAGGAAAATATCATCAGAGAAGAGAACGTCACGTTGATGAAGTTTTAAGCGAGCATTTTTACTCTTGTTAAGTTCTCTAAGGATGTAATATTGGTTCCCAGGAATTGAATATACCAAATATAGTGCAATTTAGTTCGCTAGGAATACTTTGTTTTGATGTACAGTAAACATTAAATTGATGCGAAATTTACGTATGTCAATACTGAAAATTAACAATAACTTATTTCTACTGCACTGTATTACCTAAATGTTGGTTTATTCAAATTTTATGATATTGTAATTGTTATAATGAAAGTATGTTTTCAAAACGATAATTTCCGTACAATTTTTACTTCTGTAGCATGTATTTTTTTCATTTCGTTTATTAATTATTGATTTTAAACATTATTTCATCAGCGATTTTTGTCAGTAAAAAATCCAAATGGTTTGATTTCAATGATTAATGAAACACCTTAACATATTCGGAAAATGAAAATCTTTTGTTAACATTTCAATCTCAATGAGATAGTGTTTTATTTATTGTCACTAAAACTTTAAATTCCCCAGGGCATAAATTCAATTACGAATAACTACTGTGGCAAATTGCTTCCCAAACATAGATTATCAGCTACCTTTTCACTGATAGTTCAGGGAGACAAAGGTTAAAAACGATCTGTGATAAGTGAAAATTATTATCTTTAATCAGAAAGAGGAATCTCTCTCTCACATACACACACATAGAGAGGAGATATTAATACCTTCCCAATAGTAATTTTGTCAGTTATAATGACAAGATTTTAATCATAACTTAACTTATTCCAATATGTTTCCACTATAAGTATGGCAGATATCTTTCATGCAAGTAACAGAATCACGGTATATTAAATTGTGAGTATTCTTTGCTTTAAGGAAGTAAGAAATGCAAATCCATCAAGTTGACTATCTCAAGTTTTATACAGTGATTTATTTCAGTTGTAGTCTATTGTTCTTTTCAAACGTATATTTCCATCAACTGTTGTGAACTACAAAATACAAAATTATGTATAACTTGCTTACACTGTTTAATTTGAAACACAACACATTTGTAAACAATATTTTTATTTTGGAGTGGGGGTAGAGGAAACAAATTTCATAGCTAGCAGTCACGAAGTTACAAATGCAATAGTTTCAAAATTTCTTTGCTAGCAAATCAGATTTTAGGCGAGTTTACAAATGCGTATAGTGCAATATTGTTTTCACCATGTCTGTCCATCCGCATATAACAACTCGACTCCCTGTTAATAGATTTATGAAAATGAACATTCGGCTCTTTTAGAGAGAGATTTGTTGAGCAACACACACCTCTGGAAAGAACTGTTTAATTCCAAAGCTTACATGTCAGGTAGATACCAGTTAACAGGTCACGTAGTGTTCGCAGTTCGCTGAGAACATTACCTGATCTGTTAACTGGAAAGCATTTCAACTGTTTTAATTGTAAATAACTAATAATATATATATTTTTTTTGTTTCGATGGACATCAACATCATATTTATTGAACATACTGTAACGTACTTTTAATTATTTTCTTCTAGATTTTTATAAAAATTAAAATCGAACACGTACCTCAGATAGTGGTATGTTGTCAACACTTTCTTAATGCGCTTTACTTATTTCTTCCTGAATTTTAATAACAATTGAAATATATAACACATAACACGTTTAAGCTGATTAAAATAATAAGCAAATATTTATTAATTAAGGGGGTCTCCCAGCCAACCTATGGCAGCCCCGCCATCATTTACAGATAATTTAGCAGTACTCCAATATACATTCTCTCCTGTGTACCGACTACATGGAGGAAAAGACTGTCACGACCAAAACAGATACAAATGAAAAACTGAAAATAATCAAATTACACAAAAATAAAAATATAATTAAATATCAGACAGAGTCCAAACTTCGGTTTCAGCTCATCGCAAAGAGCTACTACACCTGCTCAAAGTTTATCGGTACCAAGAACTCTATTTAGGAAAGCCAGCATCAGCACAAGGAGCTGCCGAGAACAGAAATGCCAGCACAATGAGCTGGAGATATATATTAATAATTCAAGATTTATATATTTATTGAATAGCAAAAAAAAAAAAAAAAGCTCCTTAAAAAGCAACAATTTGCGCTAATTTAGAGCATTTCGTTTCTGGCATCCGCTGTATTGCTCATTTATTTCTCTAATCAGCGCATAAACATAATACCCAGTGCTTCGGCCCTAACGGATAATGGAACGCATATGGATAGCCTATGTGATATGTATGAAAAAATAAAATAAATAAAAACTGCCGGATTTCTGTTGGTCCTATTTTAATTAAATTTGGGAGGGCTCAACGTTTATGCGCTAAAAGTCGCTCTAAAAAAGCTAAATACAAAATTTCATGAAAATCTGTCCACTGGGAGTCGCTTTGTTATATGCGGACGGACGAACGAACATTGTGAAAATGATAAGCGCTTTATGTATATATATGCGAACGCGTCTAAAAAGGCATGCATACTCAATGACAGACAGACAGATTGAAGAGAATGGAACAACATGGGTGGGACACCGAAAATTAACATTTAAACATCATGCATGAAGGAAGACAGAAGGTAACGCCACCATTCATCTCAAGTCAGGATACCACCATTAACCTCCAGACCATGTGATAGTTGAAACGATTAGTGAGAATAAATCGCAAAGACACCCAAATGAGCTGACTGGAGAAACAGTTGACAGAATTGGGATAAATGTAGAGTAACAACCATCAGAAAAACACTTCGCGACCATGGCAACACAGAGAATGTGTTGCCATGGTCTTACCGCTACTCATAAGCTGAGGGCATCTGCCAGCAATGCACATTACTGCCTATCCTGATGCAAAGAACTGAAGTATTGGACACTACAGCAGTGGTACAAGGTGATACGAATGAGAAATAATGGTACATAATCCAAGCATCAGATGGACGTACGAAGATTATGTTGCACTAAGGTTCGGTGGTTAAAGTTTGATGGTATAGACCCGTTTTAAGTAGTTTTAACTTATCCAACTGAACACCTTTAGGATATTTTGGAACAACTGAGAGATAATAATAAAATAAAAAACCTTCCTAGAACCAAGAGCAGCTTTATGGTGGTAATGGAGCAAGTTTTTTTTCTACATTTATCGGATAAAACTCAATTATCGATGTAGTGCCTTTTAAATTGGTTATTTGGTCTAACTTTTCGAGCTGCAGGTGTAGTTTGTTAATTTATATATGTTCCCCATTCGAGATTCATCGTCTCTCTTTGAGGATATCTTAGTTTATAAATATACGAGTAGATTCCCTATTATTCTCTGTTAAGCGAGGATCGAGGAACGAACAACATTTAGCGTCGCTTAAAAATATATGAGACAAGTGAGATATTTGTATTTCTTTAATCAATTTACGCTCAAAAGGAAACAAAAGGAAGTATTACGTTAAAGTATTTCATGCCTAATTTTTAACATCCCTCGTTGAGCTTCAGGGTAAACAGATTTTCAGCGACAATTTGCTAATTGCTCAATGGAAAATTTTCTCCCGGTTCTCACCATAATCCGTTTGATTCTTCTTGTTCATTGACCTTCTACCTTGCGATTTCTTTCTATTCACAAATAAGTTTGCGTTTGTTGTGCATGCTCAGGGAGACGAACATCTCGTCTATCTTAACGGTAAGTCTCGTGTGTTTATATTCATGATGTCAACAGTCTGTGAAGACACTTTCCATTCACGCTGAGGTTGAATAATTACATCTATCCGGTCTACGGTGCCAAAAGTAGGGCCGGGATAAAAATAAAAATCCTGTCGCTAGAAAGGTACTGAAGGCAGCGATTCCGACAGACATTTATATAGTTGTGATTTAAAAATAGTTATCAAACGGGTTTCCAGGAAGTGATCTTACAGAAAGAAAGACAACCTTGATGACTGGATTCTTCTGGCAAGAGGACTGCAGAATGATATACTTCCGGTTTTGATCAAGCGATAATCCAGTACGGAGCTGATTTGCAAAGAAAGATCGTCACTCAACTTAAGGTATTCTCTGATGAGAATTTTCTTGGAGTTTTTCCTCCAAAACTATGTTAGTCTCAAGCTGAAAGAATTTGGCTCCCTCCTTACATAAAAGAGACAACCCTTTCCTCGATACACATCACATTGTTCTAGACAAGACACAAAATTAGACTAAGGGGATTTTTTGCTTCTTGGGACTAGCAAGCTAAATTTCGAACTGTCGAAATTTGCTTCCCATCGATTATCGTAAATATTTTTCAGGCTGAACAGTTTCGTCTTCGATTATTTTTATACGTCCTATTTCTTTTATCATGTCCTGGATTTAAGTTCTGCAGTAAATTTCCATTTACGAGCATTTTAGGCGCGTCAGCATATATGCATAATTTGCATTTGATAATATCTGCACTGCAATTAAATAAAGATCTTGTTCTTGTAGTAAGAATCGAATTTTAAGTCCAGTGGGCTCCAAAAAATTAACCACCAAAGTTAGCTCGAATGTCAATGGCTAACCAAGCTAATCTGTCACATCCAGCCAACTTTTATGAATGTGTTAATATTAGTGCACATTTTCTAGGTTAAATTAGTAAAGGGGTAGACGGCATCAACCAAAAAAATATAATTCAGGTATCCTTTGTTCATTTGACGAAGGAGGTTAAAATGTGACCCGGAATTTTGGTCATAGTGCGTGAAATCATCTTACATGTTTCACATTTGACACTCCCCTCTTAGTGTGCACACTACACTCATCCACATTGGGGTGCCAGGATCCCTGATGCACAGATTCTTTAGAACAGGTTCGCAGGTGGAGAACACACGTCTACACTACTGCGTTGCTCTTAAACTTCGTACACCCATGTTTTCATCGATGCATCATTCTTAAACTATATTGCAAGTCTTCGGTGAATATCAGTCTCAGCCTGTTTTAAGCTTTGTTTCACCAAAAATTTGATTGTCCATCGCTGTAACAACGAATGCGAAAATATGAAAGCTTCACAGCATTCTTTTTATGAAAGAATAAAAAATCCAATCAAATTTGAAGTCCCCCATTAATATCTAATTTCAAAGTATTTACTCAATTCTATTTTTTAATATATATAAACTTCCTACTACCCCAAGATTAGATGCCAATTTTTTTGATTTCCAATAGCAGTTTGCTTTCGATTAAAAGCAAAAAAAAAAAAAAAATCAGTCTTACGTACTGTTGATTGTAATTTCTTTATATGACATGGTATACTGCAACAGCTAGTTTGTGTCACCCTTTCTTAACTTAAATTTGTGTTGTCTGGAAAACGTGGAAATATATCACGAATGTTTAGTATATTTAACCCTTTTGAGTCTATAAATATGTCAATCAAGTCGTTCCCTGGACGCTCAGTTGGTAAACATTGCTACCTACAGACAGAACCGAAGTGGGCTCTCTCTCTCTTTGTGTAAGAATAACCCTTTAAGTTAAAATTAATTCGCTGTTTTTCCCTGTACTGTTTTCCGCAAGGCCACTACATTTCATGATATAAAGTGTCCACTATTTTATAAAATACAAAGGAACAGTCGCCTTTTGTCTCTACTGGTAAAGTTCCTCTATATCATTCGAAACCTTACTCGCTGATAACAGCCTACTGCACTGATTCTGACATGAACTTAGGATTAATTAACTTACAATTAATGTTACTAAAACACAGAACTTTGCATTTATCAGTAACGTACTCCTAACTACTTTAACCTATCCATTTCTGAATGATTTATTTGCGTCTGAAAATAGCGTAGCATGATTATCGTTGTTAACTCTTAACAGCTCTGGTCACCTTCATATCACCAGCAGACTTTGATATCACCCTTACACTTTCCTAGGTATTATTAATAATAAACGCCAAAAACAAAAAAATGATCGAACTGAACCCATTCTGTTATCCTCTACCGTATTTATTCGTCTGTCATATAACATTACTCTATTTAATATGAAAGGAGCTCACTTTTAAGCGTTTCTAAGCTTTGCGAAATTTAAGTATATTTTGTAAATGTATTCTTCGGATCCGGTTTATTAATTTTATGACTTCATTATTGGTAATAAAAACTGGACATTGTCAATCATGATTCTGCTTTAACGAAACTACTGGGATTCGCTTATAATTACGTTTCTCTAAAGATGGAACTGCATCCGTATCCGTGGATTTTAAACATATTTTTCTTACCAAAGAAATTAAACTTTGAACTGTGGTTACTCATTCCGCCTTTAAAACCACTTTTGTGAGTCAGATATTCCAATACCACCAATCTACCAACTTGTCAGAGTCCAAGGATCAGTAGCAGATTTGGCTGTAGATGGAAAACTAGAGAAATTTCATTTAATCATTGTCTATTCTGTAAATATGATTCGACTTTACACATGCATAAATATTTAAAGAAAATGAATATTGGTATTAAGGTCCCCAAGCGTAGGTTCACAGCCTTAGGCGTATTATTTCTATAGAAGCGTGTATTCACGGGTCAATTTTCATGTTGTGTGGGTTGAAAAACCAGGAGTAGCTCACGAGGAGCCTATTCTTCTGCCTGAGATTGGCTGACTACAACCTCAAGTGGAGAGGACCTTAGAGGTTTCGACGGGAATCGAACACAGACTTCTCCAAACGGGTGGCAGATGGCGATATATCGTGCCGACTGGGCTGCTACGGAAGGCTTCAATGTGTTTAAATAATCTCCCGGATGTCGGTGGTAGTTATCCTTCTTAAAAGTTTAATTATAGGTCTATATGTTGAGCAATTATGAAGTGACCTTCGCATATCACAACCGATTGACGTTTTGTCCACTTGTAGGCTGTCACTGCCAAGGATGCTCTCACTATTGCAGCTACGAGTTTGGTGACCTCTCTCTCGCTATTTTCTTTAACAAAACTGGGTTGTCGTTTTGTTTTTTGTTATTTAGGAGCATTAGCAACTAAGACCATATTGCTCCAGGGATATGCGGTGGTCATTTCCTGACCTTTCCACATCCTCCGTATTTGGTGGTCACGGGCTCGAACCCCGGTCTAATCAAGAAACGTGTGCTACGCACTGCTGCTCCTGCCAACCTGGCTACGGAGGCGCCACAAAACTGGGCATATTCTGATAGACTCGTTCGCTTTTACATGAACAAAACTTACTAGAAATGAGATTATTACTTTAAGCATGATCATTTCCCTTCGACACCCTTTTCATTGAATTCGGTCATTAAAATCGTCGTAAAGATTAACGAGGCCACTAGTGAACTCAAGGTCACAATATACCAAAACCTTCAATAGTTTGAGTGATTCCAGGAAAAAAAAGATTAAATTACTGCTCTAATATTCACGTGTACGAAAAACTCTTCGCAAATCCTCTTGAGTCACTTTGCGAAAAAGTCTTTCTCAGTCTTCCAGGGATCGCATTATACTCTCCCCCACCTCCTATTCCCTATAAAATTTAAAATCCCTGTGCTTTGTGGAGGGAGGGGAGCAACACGATGCAGAAGGTGCAGTATATCCATTGAGCACTCTAACAAATATACACATATTAACCTGGCAATGGATGGCGCTTTGGAGCATCTGACAGGGGCCCAATTTTCATTTTAATTTCGAAAAGTTGTTTGTTTTGAATTCTGCTTGACGTAAACCAATATTTCATCTTTTATTTAGCGAGGATAGACTTTATTCTGATGTAAAATAATCGTGTTATTCAGTTTAAATTTATCCCAGAAATTCACCTTCAATGACAAGTGAAAATGCACATATACACGATATTACAGTACTCATAGAAAGCAACCTGGACAGTACATTTGTTCAAATAATGTGTTCTTTATTTCGGCATACTCTCTGAGCATCTATAATTAAATTGATTACTTAATTATTTTAAAGATTATTGGAGTATTATAAATTGTTATTTTTATATACACTGGTGTGTGTTTAGCGTCATATTGAGTTCATATTGGCTGATTGATTTATACTGCCTGGAGAGATGGCCCCGCAATTAGCTATTGGAGCAAGACCGCTTCAGATTAAGGCAAGCCCTATCGTATGCATGCTATCATTGTCTATAGTTTTTGGGGTCAATATAGGTCACAATTTATTCCATTTTATTCCTTCCAGATCGTTATAACTATAAAACAATAAAATTTAGTGCATTAAAAGATCTCCTGTGCGTGAATTATATAAAACCTCTTTATAACAACCCGAATCATGACAGAATCGGATACCATGCTAAAATCACGTTATAATTTTTTTGTTAGCTGAGAAAAATATTCTTTAAATAGTTTCAAACATACTCGGATTGACACTCCTTCAATAAGTGCAGAAAAAAATAAGCTTCATTTCATTAACAGCACATAACCAGTAATTTTGATTATTTTTAATTCAAGAATTATAGATTTTTACATCTGGATAGGCATAATTTTTGTGTGAAATAAGCTTTACAACAACCAAGAAATCAACATACTAAGCAAGATGTTGTGCTCGTAGATTCATGGCCACAGCAGTTACTACTCCTGCTCCTTTTCCACTTCCATCTTCTGCCAGCATGAGCTTGAACTATTAAACAAATTGCTTAAAAAAATTGCTTAAAAATTTGTGATTAACTTACATTTCTAAATTAAGGAATTTGATACAAGAAGCTCAACTGATGAATCAATACAAATATGCTGTAAATTGAAAATACAACTTAATTCAGGATCCTGTTTCATGCCACGAACGCTGTTTAGCGTAACACAACTATACTAAGGTGAAAAATAACAGGCAGGCAAAGTCACTCACTCGACTTTTCTCTATTTTCTTACTCACTGTAGTGGGTTGGCCAAGTGATCGCGAATCACTAGTTGTTTTTCTCCTTACTGTAGTTGATCACTATTGAGAAATGTTTATTTACAATGCTTATCACAGAAATTGCCGCATTTAAAAGTAGTGCACGCTTTGAGTTCAAAATAAGTGGGACAGATATCAATATACAGTAGTCAAGAAATTAAGTTTGTGTTTTGTATCAAAGGAAATTGCAGTGCATCTCATTATGAAGAAAGGCCTCTATAAAAAACGATTCAAACAGCGAAACGTCACGAATGTCATCTTGCTGAACATTGAACCATTCTTCTTGCACTTGTAATGTGAGATATGCAACAGTGATAGGGGCGGAGAGATAATTGTCATATGGCGGGATGTTCAATGTGGAAAACTTTGATAGTAGTATCCGGGACAGAGGATCAAATCTGAGATGCGTAGAGATGGATATGTATGACGCATCTTAAAATGTATTTCTTAATAAGATCGGGATCCTAATGCCCACAAGCTATGGAGGTCCAACAGGCTGCACATGTTTTCTTCCTTTACATGCTCGAAATATGGTGTGGAGTTCAGAATTTCGTCCCATTTCAGACCAAGATCAACATGTGTTGATATGTGGTTCTTAATTATCTTGTTGTGCCGTCTTGTGTTCATTTAATCGGAGCCCAATGCAATTGAGGTATTTTTCCAACTCGACGATTTTAGAATTTTCTTCATTGTTGCATTGCAAAGCTATCTGTTGATCGTTCGAGGTGACGAAAAATTTCAACTCGCGCATAAACGGCAAATTGTTTTTGATTCTGTGCCAGGAATAGTTTCAATCAATAACGAACAGAGGCGAATGTCTGTCATAACAGATGGATTCCACTACCGTGATTCCTGGTGTTGGTCCCGTCTGCCACTCTTTGATGCTGGCCAGATTACCTCCATCTCCGGCATGTCTCTGGACACACAAGGGACGAGGCATCGCTATATCCCAAACAGAAATGCGTCATTCGTCACTAAAGATGACACGATACCATTCTTGTCCCTAAGCAGCTGTCTTCCTGCATTACTGCAGATACCGGCGATGAATGTCGTGGGAAGACAAGGTAATGGACCGGAATTCAGCCCCAATTCTCACATTCCCCGATACAACGTTGGAAACGTCCGTTTCCAATCGTTGGCAAATTTGTCGCTCCTCTGGTTCTGATGCTACCAGAATCCAGGTGAAGTATTCAATACACATTAGATACGTCGTCTGGGTTCCTGCTGCCATTTTTGCCAACGGCATCCAACTTCGGGCATTACGATCCGCACTAACGGCTGTCAGTGTGGGTCGTGTTCAGATTCCTACGTCAGGATGGTAATAGACACGTTACTGACTGTTGTTCTACCCTAATTGGCTTGACACGCTAATATTAAGCATGTAGCTCTGCATGCAGATTATCAAGTAAATCGATCCATTATTTATAAGTGTTTCAACGATGAGCAGCATTTCTGAATGATTATATTTTAACCAAAAAAATCTAATTAAACAGAATTGTTGCTAATGGCACCGACAACGTCACTGAACTTCAAAAAAATAATAATAAATAAATAATAATTAAACTATTCTGTAGGAATTAACGTTGATCAGGAAATATTCGTCAGGAAGTTATGCTTAAACAAATTCTAACCTTTCTGCTCGGAGCCATTGCCGTGATAAAATCTGTCATTAGCTGATGGAGCTTGGGATGTTTCTTATAGAGGGAACCATCAATTGCCACTGTTACTTCCGGCTTCGCCATTCTGTCTAATAAACTGGCTACACCTAATAAAAAGAAAAAAAGGAAGAGAGAGAGAGAAAGCGAAGCCTTTTTAATTTTTTTTCTTTTTCGTTTTATTTAATTGTTTTTATTTTATTTTAACCTTAAGGAATATTAATGCTGAGAGTACTAAAGAGAGAACTTTTATACATTTGCGTTTATAATTATCAACGGCTACAGCAGCTGTAAATACAAAGTGGGGTGTGATGTCACGTGTTCATTTGTCGGAGCCCAATCCGATTTACTTTTTTTCTTTTTTTTTTTTTTTGTGAGAAATGGAAATATATATTTTGCTTTAAAAGATATTTTTATAGATAATGTGCTTTTCTTTTTTAGTAATACGTATTTCAATATGCATAGTCCCAGTGGCAGATTGTGACTCTGATGTATGGGGGTGCTGCTTCTTAAAGTTACATTAAATTGTCTTGGTTATAACACATAGATGATGATAATAATAATAAACAAGTTAAAAATACTACGAAACATTAACTGGACACTTACCATTAATTAACAGACTCGAGTAATCTCGAAATTTTATTTAAAAATAAAATCCATTCTTTGGTTTTTATATATTGAAAATAGATTAATAACTGTTTCATTCAAGGTACACTGTTCAAATCGGAGTGCACGCCACGCAGTTCCTTTAAACTTTAAATCGGTTAATTCCCTTCTCGGTGGAACGTTTTTTTTTTTTTTTTTTTTTTAGGGACGTTAGCATATAAGCGTTTATTGTCTTTATGTTCATCTGCATGTCGACACTCGACTCTCAGTAAAAATATTTTAATTAAATTTTATATTTGGGTCACACAGAAAGATTTGTCGGGCCATTTTCAAATTTAATTAAAATTGGGCAAATAGAAAACTAGCAGTTATTATTTCTTTTCTTTTATTTTTTTTCATGCAATTTTTATGTTTAAAAATAAGAAATTGATACATATAGTTTTAATGCGATACGTTAACTTTCGATTGTCCGCGAATGTGGCCAATCGAAGACTCGTATGCAAGACTCGTGAACGTGGTGTCGCTTGTAAAGAGATGAATACATACAGGGAGAAAAAATACTTAAAAAATGGAGTAATAAATAATATACAGTTGTAATTAAACTGAGTGACTAAGTTTACAGAAAGTAAAACTATGTACTTTTATTAAGTGTCCTGTAAAGTTATAATCTTGATAATTAATTGATTAGGAGATAACGCCGACGATCTGAAGTTCTACGTGAGCTCAGATCATAATCATCAGATTCATGATATCAACCAGCAAGCTTCTAGGCAGATACTGAGCCCTTCCAAATCAGCGCAACTGCCGATAACCAAGAAGAGAGTCAAAAATGATATGCAAACCTTTGTTAGTGGGGAGCCGGTGCAAAAAGTGACCTCCCATACTGACCTTGACCTCACCTGGGATGTTGCGCTGAGCTTTCAGCCTCACTTTGTCAGGATGAGGCAGAAGACGTACGCGGCTCTTTGGGCAATGCGTCAGGAGCGCTGCTTGTTCGGTACATACTGAGGTATATTACGCAGATTCCTCTCTATGCATCAGAAATTTGGTCATCTGCCTCATACCTTCACAAGTATCTCAGTTTAGAGTACTGGTGGCTTAGATGGATGAACAGGGTGGTAGGCCACCCCCTATCTCCAGATCGATCCTACAAGCAAATCTGGGCACTACTCCCTGGAGACATATCATCAAGACAAAAAATGTCCTCACGCTTGCACGGCTTATAACGGGGCGAACTGATGCTCCATCGGTATCCACATTAATCTCTGGTTTGAAGAGGGGAGCACCCCGACTCCTGTCTCCCTCTGCGTCTTATGCTGTCAAGCACTGATTCCCTGAGGAACATGGAAACGTGTTCCTCAGGAAACTGTCTTCGGATCTTCAATAAATTTAGGATCCACCCTGTTAGGTTCTGTGAAGACCAGCTGTACAGGAAGGACCCTGGGTATGCAACGGTAGGAAATCCTCAAGAACTGCTACCAAATAATATACTCACCTGCTCCTGGACATGACTGACTGTTTTTTTTTTTTTTTTTAACTTGCCTATTTGTATTTGACAAAGACTGTTTTGTCTTCATGCAATTGTATATTTAATCCTGTAAATGTCTCGGGTCGGGCACGCATGTACTCTTGTTTATTGTACATGTATTCCCCACACCTTAGTGTGTAAATATTAACACCCTTCTGGCACAGAGCCGTCTCGGGGTGACCCAAGGTTTCTTGGGAAATAAACTGATTTTAGTAATAACTATATTTACTTTTCACTTCAGTTAATCACAGAAAGATTTTAAAAAATTCAATTAATTTTAATCAAAAAACAGAATCAACCTGAAATGTAACGCACTGCATAAGTTTGATAACTTCTAATGAAAGTTTAGACATTACATTGTATCGGATGTTTTTAAACATTACTTAATTAGAAAAAGTTCAATCGATATCACATTTTCAGCGCAGTTTTCGTTGATCCATGGAAAGCTTTAAGATCACTCATAACAACAGGGGGTTACATCTTGTGAGTATGGGCTTGGCATTCCATCCTTCCCATCAACAAACCTCTTCGTCTAAGAAACTCGCTGCTTACGTAAGCAGCCGGTACCAGTATGTGGGTGAAAGGCATACAGAATGAGAGTGAAGAGGATAACTAGCGAATGACCTTCAACTGCCTCTAGAATTTCCCTCCACTATAGCGCTTTTAATATCCTGATTTATTAGTTAGTCGCTTGCACAAACTCATTAATTCTTTCATTTTGCATTTAAAAATTAACTCACTAAATTCTGGTTAATACAATAATCTCGATTGGTTGAAACTTTTCAAATGATATACAGTGTATATGTTTTATGTCTTTATTTTGTGATAAAATAAAGATAATGAAAGCCAGAGACTCGTGTCTTGATTTCGAGTGGTAAGTCACAGGTAATGCAAAAAAAAGCGAAGTAAGGCTTAAAAAAAAAAAAAAAAAGGAAATAAAACAGTTAAGCAAGGATCGTGAACGAGTGGTTTGAAGAGATTAACATCGAAACATTGCAGTGGCCAGCACAGAACACCGACCGGAAACCTTTTGAACATATTTGGGATGAACTGGAACGCAGAATCACTGCAAAGCCTTAGTGGAGCTCGTGAATGTTTTAAAGCAGGAGTGGAAAGGAGCACCATTAGTTTTCTATCGCAAATTAAGTAGAAACTTTTCACGATTAACTGAAGCAGTCATTTGAAGAGGGGAGCACCCCGACTCCTGTCTCCCTCTGCGTCTTATGCTGTCAAGCACTGATTCCCTGAGGAACATGGAAACGTGTTCCTCAGGAAACTGTCTTCGGATCTTCAATAAATCCGAAGTCAACTAACACAATTCCTTTGAATAAATGTTTTTTTTTTGTTTGTTTGTTTTTGTTTATTATTGTAAGTGTCTGACTTTCAGCAAAACATGTGTGTGTATATATATATATATATTGTATATACATAAATATATATGATGTGATAAGCTGGTTCTGGGAGTGGTCATAGTAGCATTCATTGATTCCTATAATTACAAAAACTGTAATGCGCTTATTAAGTTATTTTAGAATTTCGCAAACCTTCGTTTGATAAAAAAAAAAAAATATCAGTAACGTCAAATTATGAAAGTGCGAATAATCTCCGTAGAAGTGCTCATGAAATCAATACGTATCTAGCATTTGAATACTGCCATTATGTTCTACACGTGCTGCCTTGTGTTAAAATGCGATAAACTATCCATAATCATGCGTTTTGGTAAGCCCTATCAGATCTGTTCGATAACGAATGGTATTAAAAACAAGTAAAATTGGGTTATAGAAAATTCGAAGTCATGCAGTTCTGTACGCTGTCAGTTGATTTTCACAGGCTGCGAAATGAATAACTTTTAGTTAGCTACATGAACACCAGTAAAGAGTTGTTTAATGTTGTTTTAAAAAGCATAAAATAGGTCACCTTGCAGATACCGGTGTTCCACTTACGCAGTTTTGAAGGGGATGCCCAAGGACTCGCAGGATCTGATTTCAAATATGCAGTCATTAGCTGTGCACTTAATGGATTGCATACCAGGGAAACTTCAGAGAAATGGGGGGGGGGGAGGAAGAGACCGGGGAATAAAATTAGAAAATAATAACACATAATGAAAGTGGAGAAGAGAGCCATATGTGGAAATATAGAGAAACATGTGCCATTCACTTCGTAACACAGCGATTTCCAAAGTGGGAGGCGCGGACTAGTGCAAAAGGAGGCGCGAAAAGTTTAACAAAAATGAAATTTTCATAACATAACATATATAAATAAAAAAAATATATACACATATAAATAAACTTTCATAACATAAAATTAAATTTTATAACCTATTTTTTAAAGCATTTACGGCCACCTATCTCACTCTAACTAATTTCGTGCGTGCTATGTATGACATATATAGGTAGATTGCACAGTATAGCATTAGTTGCATGGTTGAAAATACGGTTTCAGCGGTGTGCGATTGTGTTTTTTATTGTTTTTGGCGTGATTACTTATTGATAATAATCGTTAGTAATTTATAAGTTGTATTTTTTAAGAATATAAATTTAATTCTAATATTTTTAGACGAATGGATAAATTTTTGACTTGTTACAAGAGAAAATCCACTAATAATGAAGATACTGATGCTGATACAAGTAAAAGTAGTGGGAATACAAGCAACAGGGAACAAGGAGGTAGAACTCCCAAGACAAGAAAATACGATTCATCCTATTTATCATTAGGAGTCACAAGTGTTATTATAGATGGCTTGGAAAAACCAATGTGTTTGTTTTGTACGAAAGTTTTGGCTGCAGATAGTATGAGACCAGGCACCTGGTCTCATACTAAAACGGCACCTTAAAACTATGCATTCTGAATACGCTGGTAAGCCCATAGAATTTTTTCAAAGAAAAGTAGATGAGTTTAATGAACAAAAGCAAGGTTCGGGCAGTGGAGAGGAGGTGGCCCCCGCGTGTGTGCTGACCGGAAGTTGGTAAATTGGCCAGCACACATAGGTTTGCGATAAACTGTCGTCTTCAAGCATGTGTCTTCGCGCCGGACAAGTGTATCTAGGTATGGTATAGAGTTGTTCGACTCCAGCTCAATCGTAAACTTTATGAAGGGCGATAGTGAGTTGAGGTGGGTTAGGAGTCGTTGACCTGAGTCTCTAGGGATGACAACGAACACATCGTCTACCTAGCGACACCAAAAGGCGATGTGATCTGGCGCGTGTGTAAACGCACGTCCCTCTAACTCCTCCATCACGATGTTTGCTGTGACAGAGCTGACAGGGGAACCCATGGCTGTGCCATGTATCTGCTGGTAGATTGAGTCGTTAAACATGATTGCACCCCCCTGTTAAGCACAGTCTGAGGGCAGCGGAAATGTCATCAGGCGTCAGCCTAGTTCTGTTGCTAAGGGTTTCATCGTTGTCCAAGAGTTGTTTTGCACAAGAGATGGCATGTTCCACTGGGATGGAGGTAACTAGTGATATTACATCGA